>NC_066847.1:24918169-25219836 GCF_001640805.2 Lates calcarifer | reverse complement strand
ATTGTGAGAACATATTGCAGTGTTTCTGTTCTGCTCTGGAGTATCAGAAAACATTCCAGTCTTAAAATAGTCATAAACCCTAAAAGATGGTAAGTCAGAGGGCAAGCTGCTAATGTTAAAGTTAATTTAATTCCCAGCTTAGCATTGACAAGCCTCATTTGCATTCCTGTGTGATTTATTGGGGGAATCAGCAAAGACCTAAATCTGTTTTGATCCTACCAAAGCAGCAATGAGTCAATAGCTTATTCCCACACTGTATAGATCAGTATTTCTGTGCATTGGACTCTGAAATAGGCATCTGAATACAGGAATAGTTACACATATTCATCAGACAGATTTTGAACGTTTGTCCAGTTTAAGGCCCCAGGTTTAAGACATTCAATAACTTCAAGTAAAGTGCCAGTAGCATGTAAAGTATTGCTCGCCACTGAGCCCAGAAAGTGTGGTTAAAGAAAAGCCTGTGAGGTCCCAACTATAAACTTGACTTTTCTGCTTTATGTTTTGCTGTATTTCTAATCTTGCATGCCTTTTAAGCTCATGAATGCAGTACTGTTTTGCATCTACTCAGCAATACCTGAAGCAACTCACCCACACCAATAAAGTGGAAACACACTAAAAATATCATTGATTGCCCCTTTTTAATTGGCCAGAATGGAAGATTTTTCCTTGTTTGACAGTTGCGCGTTCTCCATGGCAGTTTTTTGCAAAATTTGTTGCAGGTAGATCTCAAAGACATATCATAACAAATGATTATCAAGGTAGTGCACAAATATCAAATGAAGTATTAAATTTGTCTACATTCCCCACACCAGTCTTGCCATTGAATTTAAGAAACTAAATGCACTGCTGCAGCCTCTCAATGACCCTATACACAGTTCAGCAAGGAGACTGTTCAGGTTTATATGTGCAAAACAGTTGCATTTTGAAAACAGGAAGCTCATACACACCTCTACTGTGAATACAGTTCAGCTTGTCTATCTGGTTGTTTTTTCTTTTTTTTTCTTATTTAGCACAACTTCCTGTTTGGGCATTAAGTCAAGAAAGGTTAGAAATGTAATTTCACTTGTGGGAAATTTACATGTTACAGCAGCAAAAAAATGTTCTCTTGGTTTGACAATGCATTCAGAATTAAAGAATACACACCCATTAAAACAGATGGTTATATTCACACACTGAGACACTGGGTCTACTCTCCTAACTTTTTGTTGAACATTAATGGTTAAAAATGCAGCCTGGTTTTGACCTTCCGGGGTCGTCCTTGTCAGGGTGGAGAAATCAAAAACAGACAAGTAACATCTGGTTCGCAGTTGACTCCAATTTTTGCTTTGCATTTTGTTTACTGACTACAGTTCAGCATTTAGAGTAACCTGTGATTTTGATACCAGGTTCACTCTGCACATTTTTTTTTACAGTATTTTTACAATGTAGGCAACTACAATACAATTCCCAAGTTGCATCAGTCCACATGCATGTTTGTTTTGTTTTCCCATTCATTTTTAAGTCGGTGACAAGCCCTGTTGCATGAATTGAAAGATGCCTTTTAGTACAATGCCTGAATTCACTCAAACTCCTACATAACCTCTCTGCCTTTGTAGCATTGCCTGTTATTTAATTCCAAGTGACATTCATGCATTCTCATGCTTTGGGTCTGAATAAATGTTTTAACAAATGCATTATACAGAGGCTCTCAAACATTCCAGGCAAGGCCCTTTTTATTACAGGGAGGAGGTACTGGTACTTACTGTGTTTGTTCTTTCTTGTGCAAAACAGTATACTTCAGATTTTTACAAAATGAGAACTATATGTGGTAGAAGTGCATGATTAATTCATGTGTCTTAAGAGAATCTTGGGAAAGTAAACAGTTTGGAGGTCTCTGGAAAGAGAAAAGAAACTAGTGTGGTGTGTCAGTGTGATAGTGGTAAGATTAGTGTATAATATCTTAAAAAAACACATCTATAATGTGGATAATGCCATCATAATGTCTGTCTGTAATATTTCTCAGTGCAGGGGTATGTTTTGAGGAAGACTGACTAGCTTTCAACAAGTAACCAAAATTTGTTTAGTTGTTTGGTGCTCATTGTTTGTCAGTAGTTTAACAAGCAAGCTTTCAGTTGATTGATTTAAATTTACTTAACTGTCAGACAAGAACTCTCCCCAGATAAGAGAGTGCAGATAGACTTCATGCTCCCCAGTGGTTGCTATCAGGACAAATATTGACAGAGGATAAGCACTGTTATTAGGAAGTCATAAAAAGCGCTAAAGTAAACAGCTGCCAATGGACTCAAACAATGAAGTGCCAGGTTTTGTCAGAGCATTAGAAAATGCTCATATGTTAGATGTAATATTTACATTCTCGTGTTTCTGTATGTGGCTCTAAGAAGTGTCATCCACACGAAACTCATACTGTGATCTGAGGGTAATCAAACCATTTTTTAAATAATCACTTACATGTTACACGCACAGCTCTTTGTGTAGGATCACTCGTGTTTTGCTGAGCTGCTGCTGGCAGCTGTGAACAGAGGCCAGGCTGTAGATCTGGTGATCTCCAGTACCAAAATAGTCTATTTGTGGAGTAAACTTTTGGTATATGGTATAAGAATATTACGTGGAACTTTTTCAGTTGAACCTTGAGCCCTCTTTGCTTTTTAAGAAGAGAAGAAAGAAGAAAAAGTTGTTAAAAAACATTTATTGTGAAGCACATGAAAAAGTTGTTGAGTTAGTATCAATTACATCTCAATACATTGTTTTATTACTGCAAATAACAGAAAAAAATTGTGCTTCCCCAGTGGCAGCAATAATTAAGATATATGATAGATGTACTATTATACACAAGGCATTGTCATTTGTCCTAAACATCTGTGTTGGTGGGCAACCACCACTGACAAATCCTAGAGGAAATACTGCATGGACCAAAGTCAGCCTGAGACTGAGGATGTGTTTGAAATCACTTTCTGGTTACTATTTTAACCTCTGTCATTTTATTTGAGTGACCTCTGAGTCTGTATGCAGTGCCCTCAAAAACTCCTCAGTGGAACAAGAACATTTCCATTGTGTCCATGGCATATACACTACTTAATGCTAAGAATTCCACAGTGCAACGCTCAGCATTTTATAGATGTGAAAAGTGAGTGTCTGTTATGTAGGGAGTAGTGAATGAGGAGGTGATTTTGGACACAGTCTTGAAGAACTAAAATGGCTCACAACACTTATATTGATATGGATCTGTTTCTGTAAGCCTTTTCTCTTTTCCTCAATCTCTTACAGATTGCATTAATGACAGTCACACTATTCCCCATCCGTCTACTCATAGCTGCATTCATGATGCTGCTGGCTTGGCCTTTTGCCTTCCTGGCCTCAGTGGGACGCTCCGAGACTGCCGTCGAACCCCAGTGCCTCTGGAGGAGGTGAGTGCTTTGTATGCATATGTGTTCTTGCTCTTTCAAACAAGTAATATTGAGTCATTTGTCTTGGAAAGATTCATGCCTGGACTTGACGCCAGCAACAGTGGAATGCTATGGGCAGTCAAAAATGCTATTTCACATACAAGTTCCAACAACAGCACTGTATTTTGTCTGTCTTGTGCTCCATACTCCCTGATTGTGTAATGTCCAAGAAACTCCCACAGCAGCTACAGGTCTCCTCTTCTTGAACACTTGCCTCAAACAAAAAACTAAAAATGCTGCCTGAAGGGTTAATGAATAAGCAGGTGAATGACATGTTTTCATAGGAGACTTGGGTATAAATGATGCTAGTCAATGAAGTATGTGGTTATGGTGGAGAGAGATATATAGAGAGAATAAATTGAGAATTTTAAAAAACTGAGTGGAGGTCAAGTAGGGAAGAGAAAAGACAAGTGATTGAAATGCAGAGAAAAGACACACGTGGGTAGCAACCAAGAAAGTGACGGAGTCAGAATAGATAAGGATACTCTCTTAGAATATGTGCTGTTGGGCCTGAGTGTATAGACAACAGCCATATGCAAAGATGAGTGAAGCTTTTTATAAATGTCTGTATTTCTGTTTGTTCTATTGCAGTTTTTGGAGGAATTCTGATAAAGAATTCTCATAAAGAAGTAGCATCTGTGTTCCTTATGCTTAGCAAATTCAAGATCCTAGCCAGGCTCTTGATTGATCTAGAGTGATGACAGTTAAATCTTTGACTTAAGCTGTGAGATCTCAGCAGTCGTGGCAATGAAGAAACGCTGACAGGCCGAGACAGGGGAGAGGCAGAACATTGACTCAGTGGGGACGACTACACCACTGGCAGATTCTACACACTGTGGAGAAGTGCCTAACAGGGTGTTAACAGTGTTAGAGCTTAGTGTTATGGTGGTGTTTTCTCTCTTGTCACCACTCACTGATCCTGTCTATTTCCTGCTTTGACTCATAACTTTGACCCTACCTAGCCCTAATCCTCTAGTTCTATTATGTTTTTGGCATTGAACATACACATCTGTCATATTATCCGGTGTATTATTTGACGACTGTCAAATCATGTTACATCATATAGAGTGTGTCTCAGTTTGTCCCCATCTACAGTTTGAATGAAGAGTGTCCCTCACACTTGAATGATCTTGTTTCCAGACTGGTGGACATAATTCTGAAGATCATCATGCGGGTCATGTGGTTTGCGGGAGGCTTCCATTGGATGACCATCAAAGGGCAAAGGGCCTTGCCTGCAGAAGCACCCATTCTCACCCTGGCACCCCACTCTTCTTACTTTGATGCCATCCCAGTCACCATGACAATGGCCTCAATTGTCATGAAGGCTGAGAGCAAGGATATACCTCTTTGGGGGAGTAAGTAATGTTACTTTTCTGACTATGACTTGTATTGGGAGGGAATAATGTAATAACTCTAATCTGAAAAAAAACCTGATCTGATGCCTCACAACAACGTTACAAAAAAAATGTGACTGGCGTACAGAATTTCTATGCATAGGGACAAACATACGTGGGTTCCACAGCAGGTCAAGTTACACATTATGTGCCTTGTGCTCCCACCTTGTAAGAGGCAGGTCACAACAGTTTCTACGATCAGCCTACATCAGTAGACAGTAAACAGAGGGGATTGCCCAATCTACTTCCCAGAAATGTTTTATATGAATTGAAGCCAACTACAGCTTGACTAACATTCACAGCAGTAGTAACACACACACACACACGCATGCACACACACACACACACACACACACACACACACACACACACACAAGCCTTGTTGTAGTGGAAGCAGAAGTTATTTTCAACAAGAAGACCTTTGATTTGTCACATCTGACTCAACAAGTTGATTCTATAAAACATTCTGATTGTTATTTTTCCTTCTATTCCTTCTAATTTATTTATTAATGTTAGAAAAAAAGAATTTATCCCAACTGCTGCTCGCTTCTAAATTGTTAAGATTTTATTGTGTGTTTCAGTGTTTCAGTCTATATTTATTGTGGTGTCACTACTGCCAGATATGGATCCCATTTTCAGAAAGGTATCTGGAGTTACTGTCTGTTCACTGCCCAAGGCCTTATGCAGAGGTTAAGTAGGTATTGCCCAGCTGCAGTCAGTACACACACTAGTATAATAGCAGATCCTACTAACTAGCTTGCAAGTTCAGTTACGTTTCTAGTAGCCAATTTAAGCATTTGGTCCAAGGCCAGGGCGTACAGTAAAAGGCTTTGGTATGTGTTACTTTAACCCTCCTTTCTCCACCTCCCACCCTGCCTACCAAGTCGGTAACTAGACACTTTTTTTTTTTTAACCTCCAGTCTGAGTGAACTTGCCAAGTTACTGCAGCTCTTCTAGTATGAGGACTGAAAACATTTGGACACATTTGCTCCTTGACTAATTGACATTGTTGTTAGCATCACGCAGTCAGCTAAGATGATGTTTTGAAGGAATCTAAGGAGCATACAAGTAACACATTTTACAATTTCAACATTAATGTGGTGTGTCTGGTCTCTGTATGTTGGGCTTCCCCTAAAATGTTAAATACAGGCCACCCACTAATGTGTCTGTTCAGCTTTAAGTTGTTGGCCGTGTAGTAGGACCCAGAGACCAATGCCTGGCCATGCAAGTGGAATCCAGAATAAGCATTAAGACCTGATCAGCCGCAGTGACGTGTGTAGAGTGTCTCTCAGGGTACTAGCTAGAGCCATAATCCCTTCCTGTCGGCAGACAGCTCACAGTTGGAATCAGTATCTTCTTCTCATGGCCTCAACCTCTTCTTTCTTCATCTTATGTTATCCTCACTCTCCTCTTGTCACAGAGCTACCAGGAATTGCTTTTGATAATTTTTCTATGTGTTAATAAAGGCGGGATGTATAAGAAAATGCTCCCAGCATCTACAAACCCCCTGCAAATGTAATCTAAAAATATTTAAACCCAGTCTTTGTCTGTTCACAGTTCCTCTTTCATTTCATTGTACGTTTTCCTTTGTAGGTCAGCTATGCCTAACAGGGGTGAAATGCTAGAGATACTCTCAGTCTTCAGTCTCTACTGATTGCACACTATGCAAACATCATTTGGCTGAGTTTTCTTTTAATAATGCACCAACTCTGTGTTCACTGCATTACTCTGAGGAGTTTATCTGTTTGACACAATCAAGTGGCCATGCTATCAGATAAGTGACAAGACCTTCTTGCAGGTTGTTGCAACAATTTTCTTTAGACATGTGGAGGTTGTGTGGTAGTCAGTGAACAATTGCGTGTGTATATGTTGTTATCATTTATGATATGGCAAATGTATAAAATACAAAGTCACATAAAAATAACAAAGTTGAGGTTTAATGCTTCTGATTGTTTTTTAACACTGTAATGTGTTAGCATTTGTAACACATCTGAAGGAAAAAATGTAAAAGCTCATATGCATTTGCTACACCATATGATCATATCACTCCACTGAAAGTCCCTAAAAGATGATAACGAGTTGTTGCCCAGTTCCACAATATTGCTGAGATTACACATGTAGCTGATATCAATGTGATTCTGCCTGTTGATGCTCTGCCACTTTTGAATTAGAAGGTGTCTGTCTAAAGTTATGAATTTCAGTTTTAAATTCTCAGCTAGCAGCAGTTTAATACTCCATCACTGCAACTTTGTTTTGTTTTGCTGTGTCACTTGAATTTCTTAAGTCAACCCTTTGGTGTCTAAAACCCTTATAGGAACTACCTTACTGTCTTAATGCAGAAGAATACAGCATGTAAAATGGTTAGGCTAGCTTCTTACTGCAGCTTCCAGTCTTTGTGTGGAGAATATCACAGCTGGTTAGCAAGGCCCATAAACTGTAATAGTGTGATACTGATCAGTCAGTGTGACTGGATACTGTTTGGTCTGGTAGTTCAGATAATATGGTTTTTATCCTGGCAGTGGTTTACTGGTATATGAATATGTCATGAACACACAGGAATCTTTCAGTACAACCACATTGTTCCACTCTTCACCACCGTGCAGCTCTGTGGGAGTGATTTGGTTTTAAGTGCTTTGTTAAAGGACACCATAAGAGCGGTGGTTGATGTAAAGAAGAGTTTTGCTCTTTCCCCGGCTGGTTTTTCATTGTAAGTGAAGTATTTGTGATACCTAATATATTAGATTATTTAACAGTTTTGATATTGATATTTACTGCAGAAGCACAGTCACAGCATATATACCAACTTAAGTGAAAAGAACTTGCAAATTATTGTGTTTTTTGTTTTACACCCAATTCTAACTGGAAGTCAAAATTTCCCCCTCGCTCAACAAAACCATGAAATGCAGTAGATACAAATGATGAAGAGAAGTTTTAGTTGCTTAGCTGTCAAAAAAATATACAAACGAAGAATAACTATTTATGTAGTAATTTGTATGTATTTTCTCCATTCTCTCTTTGCCTTTTGCTTCTAGCTTTGATTAAGTACATCAGGCCAGTGTTTGTGTCACGGTCAGACCAGGACTCCAGAAAGAAGACTGTGGAGGAAATCAAACGCAGAGCCCACTCTGGAGGAGAATGGCCTCAGGTAAGGAAATAGAAGTCACACACAAACACATACGAAAAAGTCTTCATATTTGCAGTTACCAAATCCGTGCAAAATGGTACCTGATTTTTAACATCAGTAGACATCAGTTGAACTTTTTCACAACTCATTTTCCAAAGACAGGACAGAAATTGTGTAAGAAACTATACTGGTGACTCTGTATGGCAGCAACTGACCTATATTCCCTGTAGTCATATTTTCAACTGAGATGCGCTGGCTAGTTGTTATGAAACCAAAATGTAAACAGCACACTCATACAGTATTTTTTATGTGTAAATCAGGTTTGCAGATGCTGTTGAACTAACTAAAATGTTGTTGCACACAACACACACAACATGCTGACCTAACTTGCTGTTTAATATGTAGCCACTGATTTAATTAATTTTTATTTTCCAGTATTTAAACCATTGTCTTCTCTTACCTACAGATAATGATTTTTCCAGAAGGAACATGCACCAATAGATCCTGCTTAATCACCTTTAAGCCAGGTAATTCCTCTTTCTCTTTCTTCTCATCATCTTTTGAAGTCATGGAGCCTGTTGTTTTTGTTGAATTAAGATGTGAAAGTGAAAAAAGATTTTTGGCTGACAGTGAAGTTTAGTTATTGAGTGCACTCTTTCAAATATGCAATTATTATTCTAATTTGTGTGGTCTTGCTCTCAAGCCAGTTAATTGTTTGTGCAGACACGACAAATTGAAATAAATCTTTTATGTTGTATTTACTCTTACAGGGGCCTTCATCCCCGCTGTACCAGTGCAGCCTGTGGTGATTCGTTACCCTAATAAACTGGTAAGACTGCTTAAGGATTCTTTAGTAACACCGCTTAATGACACCACTATTTGTTGAAAAATCCCATTCACATTTTTGATTTTATGCGATCAGTGAAAAATCTGTGAAATAATCTGTTTGACATCAAGACGTTGTAATATCAAGCAGATCGGAAATAGAGTGTGAATGACTCCCCACTTGTCTCCTTATTCACAGGTTAACTGTTTGACAAATTACAGATGTGACTGGTTAAACACTGGTTTTACTGGAGATTAATTTGTGGCCCACTGACCCCCATCAACAATCTTCTTTACTCTGTTCTTACTTTCATTTAGCAGGTAGTGACCTCTGACCTGCTCTCTTTTGCCTCACTCTGATATCTGCTGCTGTAATACTGCCATTAACACAACCTAGGCACTAAGATTATTATAGAGCAGATATCCCATCTGTTTCATCATAGGTGAGGTATGAGTTATGTACAGTTAAAAGTCAAAACCTATCAGTGGCAGTGGCAGGAAATTAAATTATGTGAAGGGCCTGCAATAGGGAAAGTGTTAGTGCTTTGTGTTGGTTCTGTCAGCCATTTGCATGGGCCATATTGTGTGTGCATATCTGTATGTATACTATGCATGCCCTGTAGCGTGCTTCGCATCTTTCCAGAGTCATACTCAGTGGATCGGTGAATATCTTACCGGTCACATGGTGGGAACAAAGATTTTACAGTTTATATATATATAGTATCCATGAAGGAGAAAATGTTCTGAGTCAAGCAGAAGCATTTTGAAAACTCAGCAGAATCCCATACAGTAACGTGAGACCCTCCCTCAGTCAGCCCTTGGTGTTGTGGCCGTATCTTGTCCGTCTTCAAACTCTTTAGGCAGGGGCTGCCAGGGACATTAATGATTAATGATTGATTAAGTAACGTTTTGCAAAATTGACTCAGCAGCATTTGACCGTCCCTGGGATATCAGGGTTTTCAGCCTAAAACTGAATTCCCATTCAGTTTGAATGCTTCTTGCATAATGTGAGTAACACTGATCAGAGCCTGTGGAGCAGGCATGAGTGGTTTTCAATATGTGGGGAGTGTTAGAGCAAAAGGTGTTGCTACCTAGAGTATGGTTGGGTGATAGAACAAAAAAGTTGCTATCAGAAAAGAAACCTAATCTACATTTAAAAAAAATTATAATAAATACCTTAATATTTGCAAATAATGAAACTTTAAATGCAGACAGCGCCATCAGAAATCATATCACTGTTTACTACATATTACTGATGAGCTGTGTCTGCTAACCTACAATGCTCTACTTCTGTGGTCCACAGACATCATGTGAGACTTTGTAATCCAGTAGAGAATTGTCGTTATGTAGATGTAGCATGTTGTGGGGCATATGGGACTCATGGCTATGGCAGCAATTTTGAGTGTTTTTATTTATAGATCAAATCATGTACATCTGTTCATTTCATTTATGATTCAGATTTAATTCCCATTGTGCTTCAAAAAATAGCCCATGGCAACGATTATATAAAGCTCACATAATTACGTAAAGCTTTTACGGAGAAAGTATGAGTTTGCCCTGTTCAAGTTTCAGCATCTTTGTCTGAGCCAAACAGCCACAAATTCTGGGTGCTCACATGAGGCTACGTTTATCAACTAAATTTATCTGCGCCTGACATAATGTGAAGCATGACAGAAGCTCAATTCAGTTAACTCCCACTGGCAGGCCCAAGAGGCTGATTTGGTTGAAGAGGTTGGAGTCTGTTTATGAACAGAATTCAGTGAAGCATTCAGAGCTTTCTTAGTCTACCTGGAAATCTGGCTGATCGTGGTATGACTCAGCAGGCAAGTCTAAGGCATTGCTCAGGCTTGAAGCTACTGAAACCCATCTTCAATGGAGAACACTATGAGAAGGAGTTGTTTGATGAAACAAATGTACTCTCTTTTTTCTGAAGAGGTAGTGTTAAGATGTTCTGCAGTATCTGTTGTAGAAATCACAAATGCAGTTGCAGAATTTCAGAGTAGTGCCTGTCGTGACAGTGTGGTGAGGAAGTTGAAATCAGTTGGGTCAATAGTTGAGTTGAGACATACCTTAAGTTTTAAAGAAAATATGCAAAGTCACTGTGTTTAGATGCACTTCAGTAACTCTAGTATTCCCCACTTGTTACAGTAACCTGATTTCGGAAATGTCCGTGTAAACAAGAGTAACTTGGTCAACATAAATAAATTTATTAGGCCTGGGTTGTCCACACTGCATGTAAACCAGTGTTTACCAGCGAGTGGTCAGACTAGAGTAATACATGGGAACCGATTTCCTTCCTTAACCTAATTGCATAATAATCTGTTGTTGTTGCTGTTTAAAGCAAGAACAGCTGCAGTGAAAATGCACCCTGAAATATTTTGATTTATTTTTAATTTAGTCTGTGTAACACTGTCTTGGCTTTATGTGCTTTTTACAGGACACAATCACATGGACATGGCAAGGACCTGGAGCGTAAGTGCACAATTGATTCATTTTATATTTGTGTGTAATGTACGGTGTTTGTCACGTTGTGCTTGGTCTTAAGATAGCAAGAAAATGTTTGTTCTGTTCTGTTTTTTAGATAAAATTCAGATCGCTCAATGAATAAACCTATGTGTTAGCTCAAATATAAAAAAACCAACAATATGTTTTTTTCTTTTTTACTTCCAGTGTTCAATATATATACAATTACTGTTATGCATGACAGCAAAGGTTTCAATCTACAACTCAAGTGCAGGCTATATCTTGGTAATGAACAACTTGGAAGCAGAATAGTTATGGCTGTGGAAGAAAGACTGTCCTTGTTATCCATCTCTGAAGAGTCCTTAGAAAACTATGTTCTGTTTGGATTCCATCATGGTGGCTCTCTGGATGCTGTTGGCCGTCTTCCCAACTCAGCTGAGCAGAACCATATACTATTTGACAAAATATCTAAAACACACCCACACACACAAACTCATGCACATAGATTATAAAAAGACATTTCTTTCCAACCATGACATAATAAGTTTAATAGTAACACCATATTTAGGTGCCCATATGGTTGGCTCTGTCTCTAAACTGAGCTTACATGCATCTTGTTCTGTACTAGGCCCAGCTAAAGGCGAAACCAAAACATTTAAAAATATCTGCACCTATCTGTCCAGATCCAGGCATGCAAAGCTTTGAAAGGTACCTCCTAGAGGATTGATGCATGTAAACTGTGGCAATAATGTGGAAAAAGTAGAGTGTGTTCTGTATTTGTTTATTGTCTGTTTATTATCCAGGTTTGAAATCTTGTGGTTGACACTCTGCCAGTTGCACAACGAGTTTGTGATCGAGGTGAGCGCAAAAGTACCTCTCCATACTGCCTAATTCCAAATTAAGACAGCCAGGGTTTAACTGTAATTAATTCTATTCTCTTCTTTATTTCTTCAAGATATTGTACAATATATGTCCCAACAATACTGTGCAATTCTCATTTCTGTGTTTGAGTGTGTATTTGAAAAGTCTGTGAACACTTAAACTAAAAATATGCCCATACACTTAAAAAGTTTATTTAATACCAGTGATCTGCTCCCTCCACAGTTCCTTCCCATCTACACACCATCAGAGGAGGAAAAAAAGAACCCTGCTCTCTTCGCTATCAACGTGAGACGTGTCATGGCAAAGTAAGTTGAATGAATTGTTCCTATCTTGTTGGCTGTTCACCCTTTGTACAGTACAAAGGCAACCTCCATGCAAAAACATGTATACATCTGTGACCACTGCAGCAAAAGCGAGTGTACCTGCCTTCACTGCAAAAGTGATTACACTTGTGATTTACAATAAAGGCTGATTGCACAAACAAGGTCATAAAATAAACCCAATTGTGAGTCTCCAAGAGCATCAGTAGGCTACTGAACCAAAACACAGTTGCAGCAGTGGTTAGGAGGTACAGCAAAAGCCATACTACTGATAACAGAGGTCACAGCAGCCATCCTTGAAAAGCAGATGAGTGATTTGTGATAAACCTTATAATATGTGGAAACTGGTATTTCAGTAACTAATCACAGTGCAACGGACATCGCATGACGTCAACCCCTACAAGCAGTGTTCAAGAAGAAAATCATTACTCACAAAACTGCAAGATAAAATTTTGCCAAAGAACATGAAAAGAGCCTTGATTAATATTGGCAGCACATTCTTTGGTCAGATGAAACCAAAATAAATTTGTTTGGATCAGATGGGGTCCAGCATGTTAGACGTGGAGCTGGCCAGCACCACCACAATGACTGCATAGTGCTGACTAGGGAACATGGAGATGGGAGTGTGCTGATATGGGGCTGCATGATTGCAAAGGCGTAGAGATGACATTTATAGACAGCTCTATGAATGTAAGTTTGTACTGAATGAAAATATGACTCCGTACCTCAAGAACTTTGGCAGGAGAGGAATTTTGCAACATGACAGTGATCCCAAACACAAAGCAAAAAGAGAAAAAACACAACAGTTTTTACAGAAGGAAAAAGAAAAAAACTATGATCTCACCAAGTGTGTCCCTTGAGTTGAATCCAGTAGAATACCTAGACGTATTTCAAAGCAGAAGGTAGAGCAACAAAACCATTTCAGCAAAGAGCGGCTGAAAGGTAGAATGGCAGAACATCTCACCACAGATTTGTACAAGCCATGCCTAGGAGGATTAAATCTGTCATCAAAAATGGCAGACATATAAAATATATTAAAAAATAAATAAATAAAAGAATACAATCCCACTAGTGAAGGTTGTACTGACATTTGTTGTAGCTGGCTCTTTTATATGGACTTTTCATCATAGTTTAATTAACATTTCGGGTTTTCAAATTAATTGGCCTCATTCTTCTTCAGGTTGTGGCTAAATCCATTTAAAATTGTATTAAATGGACCAGATTTGTAATTACTTAACATTACTCAACATTACTGACCAAGGGTGTACCTATTTTTTTTAACACTGTACATTATGTTTGTCTGTCTCAGCAACAAGAAGGGACAAAGGCCTGTTCAGTACATCTTTCACACAAAGCAACAAGTGAAAACAGGTTCATCTCTGTGCAGCCTGGTCTGAAACAACCAACAGTGGTTATGAACACCTATGTTAGTGGCTCATTCTCATCACCCTATCTTTCTTTTCATGTAAACCCTTTTATGCAGTGCTCATGTTGTACAGGCTATACTTACCACCTGTGTTCTCATACACCCCCACACTCTGTGCTTCACTGCTGTGAGCCCGGTTGGGGGGGAAACTTCTGCAGGTGGCCAAAAAAAAAACTGCACACATTGTTCTGAACATCAAAAGCGGTCGTATCGGCTACTATATTGGCCTTATAAGCCGCAAGCGAAGTTTGTATTGATTTGCACACACTGATGTCCCGTTATTGTCTCCTCTGTGCTCTGCTCAGAGCCCTGGGCGTACCTATCACAGACTATTCATTTGAAGACTGCCAGCTGGCCATGGCAGAAGGCCAGCTGAGACTGCCAGTCGACACCTGTCTGCTGGAGTTTGCCAAGCTCGTCAGGAGACTGGGGTGAGTCACTCAAACCTTCCAATGCAATGTATCCATCAATGAGAACTAAGTGAGGGGCACAAAGGCGAGTCGGGCAAATACTCACACAACACTGCAGGCACCCAGAGCCTTTTTCTGGCAGTGGTATTCGTGGCGTGGGTGTGCAGGTGGGAAGGAGTTTGGGGATTGTTTCCTTGTCCCCTTCGCCAGTGACTCCCACTGGTTTGTCAGGTGCCTGCACACGATGTGATCTTGAGGGGGGGATACAGAGATCTCCACACATAATTCATTTTCTTGGTGAAACACCTCTCTGGCAGGTTAAAAGAAGCAACTGGCAACAGCATGTGTATCAGAGGAGATACGTGACTGTCTACTCCCTCCTGGCTCTGACGGTGGAGTTGGCAGTGACAAGGACCACTGACAGAGCAGGAGGAGAGAAAAGGGGGATCTGGATAGAGAACAGGGGAGGGAAAAATGTAAATAGACTGGACCAAATACTACAACAAACATTTCAAAATAAAGCAGCCCGACAAACTACGGGTTAAACAAATTTGTGAGAAGTTCATATACATCTTTAAAAAAATGAAGATGGGAACAATGCCTCTGCTGTTTATACTCTGGTCAAGTTATTAATTAACATAACGCTTTTTCCTCTCGCTCTGCAAGGCTGAAACCACGGAACACAGAGAAGGTTCTGCAGGAGTACGGGAACAGAGCCAGGAAGCTGGAGGGGCAGAAGCTGGACTTGGGTGACTTCGCTCAGTTCCTCGATGTGCCAGTTTCAGACATGCTGCGAGACATGTTTGCTCTTTTTGATGAGGTAATGACTGAGGAGATTTTTCATGTACAGCCTTGGTAGCTCCCCAGTCTTCCCCAGTGGCCGCTAATAAATAACTAAGCTTTATTGTGTCTCTTTTTCTTCATAATGAATTTTACACTCACTGAAATATCTATCTATATATGTACACCATTTACATAGTAAGCAATATGGGCCCTAGTTTAGGGAATGATAGAACTCCTAGCAGTCATTTGTCAGTGTCGCTATAAAAACACTACCAAGCCTGGAAGCTGCATTGAATACCAGATGTACTTGTAAAACTAATCACAGCACCTTGTTTTTCATCCAGGGATACATTTGCAGTGTAGTACCCAAACAAACTAGTGGTGTGTTTGCAATTCAGACAACAATCACCCACAGCCACTCCTATGAAACAAGTAAGTACTCTTGCTCACACGCTCTGTCTTCATCTCTCGTAACGTGTTGTTTTCTCTTGTTTCATTCAGCATGAAGATAACTGCATGGATATCAGAGAATATGTGATAGCCTTATCTGTCGTATGCAGACCTGCCAAAACTCTGGAAACGATGAAATTGGCCTTCAAGGTATGTTCAGTTTCAAGCTTTATCCTTATCTAACCACCAGACAGAATACAGCTTTCTGTGCTTACTTAGGATCAGCATGACATTTGCTATGTTAAAATGCCACATACTGTTGGTGTCTTAGGTTTTGTAAGCAGAGTAATGAAATGAAAAAGTGCAATCAGGGGGGTTATTATTGCAGCCAATCTGTTGTTGTAGTTGCATGAAAATTAAATAGCTCAAGTTTGAATCACTTTTGTGTTTTCACTCGAATTGCTTCATATAATTCATAGACTTGAGCAAGTTCTGTGACCTTAGAGCTCACAAACCCTCTGAGGAGACATTCATTATTTATAATAGCATGTATTATTTCAGAAAAAGGGCATCCACTTGAAGACTGATTTCACTGGCACCTAATCTCACAACCCTGTCAGAGTAACATGCCACAAGGCAAAGTCAAAGAGATGACATCTGCATCTCTTTTTTCTTTATCTTTCCCAGATGTTTGAGGCAGAGGAGGATGGTGCCATCACAGAAATGGAGTTGGCAGTTATACTGAAGACAGCTTTAGGAGTGACTCACCTCAGTGTGTCGCGTCTGTTTACCGCAATCGACCCTGAAGACACAGGGAAGATCACATTTGGTAAGAATAACTAATAAACCATCTCTAGGTATTAATCAACCCAGATATTTCTTAATTTAATCATTGTTTCAGACTTTCCCTGGTCATCAAAGCAGTTGTCTTCCTTTCTGGCTTTCCCCAGCCTCTCTTGTGGTGCAGGTATTAAGTGTAGTCAGTCTGTGTGCATTTTTCTAGAATTGTGTTTAACGTTTTCTTTGCCTCTGGCGCCCTCTTGTGGTCTTTCCGCAGACAAGTTCAGATGCTTTGTGGAGCAGCACCCAGATTTTGCTGAGGAGTACCTGCACACAGAAAACGCAGGCCTCCACACCGGGCCCTGCCACGGTCACCAAATAAAGCCCAGCCTGTCTTCTCTGAACCTGCAAGGCACTGCCACCACCAAAACGGCTAATGGTATCTGCCCCGACTTTAGCCCCAACGACCACGATCGCACAATAGATGGACTGCTCAAGAAACACAACTAAAACAGTTTGAAAAATGTAGTGGGGGCAAACAAACTCCTCTCCTGGTGAGAAGGTGTTGTGTAAAGGGTTGTTAGTTACTGGTTAGTTAGTAAATCGTTTGAACAGTAAGGGACTATTATTTCAGTAACCCCAGCTACAAAAATGAAGAAGTTTACCTAACCCTTTTTTATTAGTATTGTTTCAATGAAATTTTCTGAGGTTATTTTCAGCCTGGCAACAGTTTATTTTGTTATAAATTCCTTTTTTTTTATTTTTTCATAGAAAGGATCGTCAAAATGCCAAACACTGGTTGTTTCAGATACAATGCTTGAATACTTGAAGGGCAAGCACTTATAAAAATCCCCGGGGCAAAAGTTTATTTTACTTTTTTTTTTTTCCTTTTCCCTCCAACATAGTACTGACAGTGCATGTTTTTAAAAGGAGGGAAGCAAGAAAAAAAAAAACCCTGGACAGTGAAGTGAACTAATTTTTAGTGAAATCAGTGTTGGATTCTCTTTTTATTTGTAACTTTTAACTATTTCCTTTCTTTAATGGTAGCTGCCTTTTGAACTGAAAGTGCAGAATGCATGGGCTCATGTTATTTTGAGCAGTATTGAGGATTATTTATCTGAAGAAGGGAGGCCTGATGGTACCAGTGACAATTGTTTGACCACTTGAAGCGTTTAGCTTTAGTAGCCACATTTGAGGTGAACTCAGGTCTCTGTGAGTCGATGGTCATAATTGCTACAAGCCTGTTTTTATATATATTATACACACACACTTATACATATGTGTGTGTGTGTATATATACATATATATAATAAACACAATGATATATTTGATTTAGCTCAGGGTTCAGTGACAAAAATGAAAAACTTAACTTGTATGATGTCATCATTTTTGATGCTCACTGGGTTACATGCATGTTCTTTTTTCTTCTTATGACATCAGTACTTTTCTGCCCAGTCATTCCTCATTCATCAACTTCACTGATGTATTTTTTTTCTTTCAGGTCAGCAGATTCAAGTGTCTTTTTTTTAATTGTTAAATTTACACAACTTGGACCAAAAATGCATTAGGTGATTTAATGTCACCTTTTATATTTGTACTGTCCTTTTCCAGTCGGCAGTGTAATGGCTTTCAAGGAAGAATTCAGTGTGTGTGACCATTGAAAGCACATTTAGATTGGTGGTGAAGTTGGGTTTGCCAAAGGCAAGGTCATACTATTTCCCTCTCAGCATTACACTGCTATACAGTATCAATCATTCCATCACTTTTCATGGCATATTATTCCTCAGTCTATCTGAAATCCTTACTATTCCTGTATGTTTTGAAGGATCTAATAACAAACCATTGGCTCCTTAGTCACTTGTAAATTTGACCTACCTGCTCTGTTTCTGATGTCCACCAACAAAGGCATGTTTTGAAAGAGGTCCAAGCACCTTTGCCATTTAATCACATTTTAGGGACCAGTATAGAAATTGAATAATATCTGCCTGAGGTAATATTTATGCCTCATTTTTAAGTTTTTGCTAATGATGGTCATATTGGCACAAAAAGATTTGTCACAAATGTGATTTAATGGCCTCTCAGTAAACTGACATGCAGCCTCTGGCCATAAAATGTATTTATAATCATGGGCCAGGTGGAGCCATGCTTTCAAATTGAATTAAAATGAAGGAATATTTAAGTTAACAAATTTTATGTCAAATCAGGCAAATAGTGCAGTTGTTTATTAGTCTTAGTTTATTGGTCTTTTAAATTATTGATTGATTCATACTGGGAAGAATATTGTGTTAACGCTTCTCACCTGATATTTTCTAAATAGCCCAATACTCATGCTTTTTTTATTTATTTTTTTGTCTGATTTTAATTCAACAAACTTAATCTGAGATTACAATCAAGTGACACTGTCTGATGTGTTGACAAAACTTTTAGATTTAGATAATACAGTGATGCTCATTTCAATCATTTTCTAACAGTTAATTATTTGGCTGTTTTTTAAAACTTCTTTTTGTTTCTGGGAGCAGATAAAATAACCTAAAAATAGTGCAGTTATTTATATTATGTCATTTTGTAGAAACATTATTTGTTAAAGGGAATAACTCTCCTGAGCAGATTAAATGAAACACATTAGAATCTGTCTGTAGCCAGTTGTACTCGGGTTCTGTGCACTCATTGTTTGATACTGTTGACTTTTTATTCATCGATATCACAAAAAGGATTTACAGTGGTTTCTCTTTTCTTTCCTTTTTTGAAATTTTGTTAGTTCATCATGTTGGTGAGCATCGTATTCCCATCACATTCATGACCATGCATACTGTACATGTATCCCTGTTATGGCTTTCAGTGAAGCAATATTTCACATCTTTTAAGCCTTCTCAAGATGTATGCTTTTGAAGAGTTCTGATATGTATTTTGAATATTCCAAATGCAGGACATTTTGTGAATTTTTGATATACGTATATGAATGATTTTTATTTTCACTGCCATGACAGAGATCTGTGATCTTCTCTCCTCTGCAGATTGTATTGATGGTGAAATTTGAGCCACTTTTTTTTTCCTTTGTATGATACTGCAATCGTTTTGTGCTGTATTCCTCCTACACAGTGTAAAGTTTTATTGTTGTAATATTATTACTATTCCCGCTGAGTTGACTGCTTAGAAACAAAATGCAGATTTCATATGGAAACCGATAGCCTTGAATCTATAGAATTTTTATGCTAAAAAAAAAGAGAATGTATAGACAATCTTGTCACAATCAGAAGCTACACAAAGCGCTGATCTCTAGTGGACATTTTCCTAAGAAGTTATGGTTTTCAAATGTACACTTTTTATCCTGTCTTCATTGACTTTTTTTATGTTTGAGGCGTGCAGGTTGAACTAAGCAAAGTGTGAGTGTGTAAGTGTCAGGCCTTGAGGTGATGTCTGCCGCCACATGACGGGCCACATCGCACAAACACTCCAGACTGTACGCAGATATAAACTTAACATTTGATATGTTCAATCACAGTCTTTTAATATTGCTCCCCCACCCTGTTCTACTTTGTCCTGTTAAACTGTATGTATTTGTGCTTGCACTTTAGATTATTTTCTTTATTTTTTTAAAGAAACATCACATTGCTGTAAAGCCTGTTAAGTTTGTAGATTACAGTATTGTAGCGCAATTCTGTTACTATGAATATTTGATAAAGTTTGCATTCATATGTTTGCTACAGTAACGGGAGCACAGAGGAAAGTAGGGATCACAAGTTAACTGAAGCTGTCCCTTGCCCCACATTTGATTTTGTACTGTAAGAGCTCAGTTAGTTAACAACATCTAAAACACTTTCTAGACCTACTCTTCTGCTTTGTCTCAGGATTGTGGAAATTTTGTAGCTTGAAAATGACTGTAAATTTGTAGAACATGGCTCGTACAGATTTGAATGACTGAAAATAGTTTGCACCATGGAATGGATAAGTATTAAATATGTACTCCTAAGTGATGTGATTTTACAACAGGTGGTTTGGTATACAGTTCACCCTGTATGTATGTATGAGGGAAACCATGCTGTTTTTGTACATAGGTGGGTAATCTGATTACAAATTACAACTGACACAGTGATATCAATTGATATCTCAAGACATGGCCCAGGATGAAATATACTGAGCCACAGTAACCCCTAATGTAGTTTTTTTTTTTTTTTTTTTTTTTAAACAGAAAATTCCATCTGAAGGTCTAAAGGATGTTACCATACTTCATCAGCAAGTCAAATATGTACATTTATTTATATATTCAATATTACATTCAGAACAATTCCGCATTGGGGTTGTGTAAAAGTACTGGGTCCATTTCTTTTCACACTTGTTTTACTTCCCTTTATTTTAAATACCTCAGTAGAGGTGAATCTCATTTTCTACTTGCTATCAATCTGAGAAAATGTAAACCTGCGAGAGATAAACTTGTATTTATGGTACTGCTGCCTGCTTAACCACAGTTTGTCCAGCAGTGAGCCTAAGACGAGAGACTTGTGTACTCTTGACAGAGTGATATTGTCTTTCTGATGGCTTACTGTATGTGGACCAAGAAACTGAACTCTGTTTTCTCTGTAGCTTTACTTCCTGTCTTTTTCTATTCTCTACAGGTTTTATTTTATTAATGCATTTTGATGATGAAGAGTCATTACTGCAAGCTACTTTGAATTTGTCTGTTCAGGACTGCTATGATATAACTTGTTAATGTGACTCTTGGATTGAATTAAAAAAGAACTGTTAACACACAGTAGTGTCACTGTCATAAAGGTAAATTATAATGTGTGTTTATGGTCACATGATGTAGAGCCTGAATGTGTTCTGTGCCTTTCAGTTAGCATGTCCTCTTGAACCAATGTCCCTTCCTTCCTCATGTGCTGGCTTATTGGATAAATGTCTCCCTCTTGAGGTAACATAGTGAACATGTGGTCCTTATTAGGTCACCACAGTGTTGAGATTCACATCAGGTATGTTGTATTTTGTAAAGATATTTCATACAGCTGTATGCCGAGACCCTGGCAGGAGAAATCCATGGCAGTAATATGAGTGGATAGACCTGTCAATACATTTTAAATGAAATATCTATGATGTATGATGTGGCTTTTAATGGACAAGTTTACTTTGCCATTACCAAAGCTCTTCTTTTACTAGCCTTGATCTCTGTTCTCATTGATTACACGTTGATGTCTATAGATATTCTGTCCCTCACTGCCTTGCAGAAAGCCATTGTGTGGGATTGGATGGAATTTGTATGATAGTGATTTTAGGATTTCTACTGATAATGTATGCTATTTCTCACTGACTGTGTGGTGATCTTTCTTAGCTAACCTGGCTGTCCTTAGTAGTGTTGAGTGACTTCAAATAATCTCCTGTCTCTTTCCCTGTAGGTTTGACTGATGGACGGGGCTTTGTGGCACAGTATTGTGGGTCAAGCCTTTGTCCACCATTTTAGTCCTGACTGAAATATCTCAACAACTGCTGGATGATTTGTTGTGAGATTTTCTACATACATTCATAGTGTCAAAACATTTTCATTTTTCCAATATTTTAACAGCTACTGGATGAATTGGTGGTTCCCAGATGTTGAAACCTAATGACTTTGGTCATTTCCATTTGTTGCTTTCAGTGAAATGTTGGATTGGATAGCTAATGACATGACTTTGCTACATGTTTTCACGTTTCCTTTTGGATGAATTGTAGTAACTTTGATAATCCTTTTTCAGTTTTCAGTTGTCTAGTCATGGCCAAACACCTGTACCAGTAATATTAGAAAATCCCATCAGCCACATTAGCACTTAACGCTTACCTGTGCTAACTGGTAAATATTAGCATGCTAACACCCTGCTAACATAAAACCTGCTAAACATCAGCTTGTTAGCATTGCCACTGTAAGCATGTTGCAATGGTAGTATTTAGCTCAAAGCACTGCTGTGTGTGGTACAGCCTCAGCATGGCTGTGGACTTATCAGTCAGTTGAAACCAGCTACTCATTAACGACATACAGTGTAAAGATTACTAAAAATCCCTTGTGTGTAACAGGGTCTCAGTCTGGATCTTGAAACAAAGTGCTTTTTGTGCATCACCATTAATTACACAGAGAATACATTGAATATTTGAAGTGCACTCTTACGTTTTATTTTAATTAAGAACTATTCTCTTTTGCAGGTCTCATTATACGACTGAATGAGACTTTGTCAAAAGTCTCCACCGCAGGTAAGATGGTGGTCTGTTTTTTTTTTTTGGGGGGGGGGGGGGCAAAGTTCTAATTGTCTGGAATCACTGGTTCCGGTCATGACTCAATATGCAAAGAATTTGTCCTCATTCCTCTTTTATGTCTTTTTTCTTCCTGCAGGAGCAAACAGACCCCCCCCCCCACCCCACCCCTTTCCTATTCCTCCTCTTCCTCTGCTTCACCCATCCCCTGCTTCTTTCCCTCCCCCTCTCACTCTTCCTCTCTCTGGGTCTCAGCTGTTGCATTTATGAAAACAAGACACTCAATAATGTTCACCTCATCGTTGTCCAAGCTCCATCTGAAACCTCATACATCCAGCACGGCTTACATTGACCCAACGCTTTCTGATATGAGGCCTGAGGCTTGATGGATGATTGCACTTTATAGGTGTGTGCGTTGTGGTGGCGGCTGCGTTAGTGTTGGGGATTAGTGGCCAATTGATCATTACGATTGGCTTGCAAACAATAAGCTGTCATTCTGGGCACGAGGGTCATAAATCTGTCCGTGGGGAGCGGGCTGATTGTGTTATTTGATGCCCTGGTCCTGTTTTGGTTGAGTTTGAAAAGGGAGAATTGTGCTTAGGCCTGTCGGACATTTACAGGTAATGAGATTTCTGCCAATTGACAGGTTGGGTAGGTGGGTCATTGGGGTCTATTGAGGGGTGGGGCAACAAGAGAGTAAAAGAAAAAAGGCAACTACTGTCATGGACAGAGACAGGGAGGGAATTTTCTACTGAGCAAAACGATCAAGTAGATTTTAACACAGGAGTTAAAGAAAACTGAAAAGTTTTTATATTTTGAAAAAGTCCCTTACTTCCCTGAACCAATCAGGATTTAGTGATATTTGAATCGGAATCTGACAACAGTTAGTCAGTTGTTTATGTTGCCAGGACATTATCAATCAAATCTGAACAAACCACACCCACACAGTAGTGATGATGCAGACGTTTCACTGTAGAAAAATAATACCTAAGGGTAAGTAAGTAAGTTACCAATTGTTTAGTCATAAATTTGTAATGTTATCATGAAAAACTTAAGATGTCAAACCAAGCTGTTGTTGTTTTCACATCTTGCACAATTTAGGGCTGGAGACAGCAACAAACAACAGCTCATTTCTTTGATTATTTATTGAGGAGTTTGCACTAGTTTGCTTCCAGCTCTGCCATATTCACACACATTAGTTGAGTCACAGCAGAGTAGGATGTAGAATTAATATCACCCATCAAGTAAATCAAGAGGATAGCATTTCTTAGACTGGAGTTCATTATCTTTTATTATCTAAGTTTAGTTATTTTTCATATGTTCAAACCAAAGAAGAGTAACGTCATTATCTTGGACTTTTTCCCTAGTTTTCCTTTGTTTTTAGACAAATGTTTATTGATCAATATTATAATATATAGTATTTGGATTAGAATTTATAGAATTTAAAAAGGATTAGAAATTGAAAGCTAACAAACACTGTTAACTTATTTTTCCATACTGACAATATAAATTTTTTTGTCCTTTCAAAAAAAAAAAAAAAATTGAATCACCCAAGAGACTATGCTTTATATGCATGTGGATTTATATGCATTCAAAAGCATTATCTTTGGCATTTTCATACTTTGTCATTTTGTCAGCAGCTTCCACTGGTCTGGTTATAAATGTGAATCCACAATCCAGGGATGACACTGAGGGTAATAACATGCCAACTAACTTTAAGCTTCTGCCACAGCAGTCACATCCTCAGGCCATGAAAGATCCATTGCATGTATACATTTTGTACAGTTTATCTTTGAATAAAACATTTGGAGCGAGTAGATGATGGTGATGCTGAAGGTGACCACAGAACAAAGAATCCAATTATTACAGAGTCGAGAAATATCAGTGTATCTGTGTGTAATATTTAATTTCTTTATATTTGTTTTTTACCTTGCAGATGTATGTTTGCACAGAAAGAAAATGCTTAAATCAGTTAAGAAAATATGCAATGATATGAGAAAGAGGAGGAGGAACAGACAAAGCTTTGGTGAGGAAGGAGGGAGGGAGGGAGGAAGGGAGGAGAGTGACGGTGATGTAGGGGGTGTCGATGATTGTTTCTCATATTTCAAGAGTGGTCCCGCAGACAGATCTTCACATCAGACTACAGGGTACTCTGGACTCTGTGTGTCTGTCACTGGAGGGTGGGAGGGCTTCCTGCAACTCATCATAGCTTTACCAGTTCCTCTCATCTTTTTTTCTGTCTTTATCTTCATCTCCTGTCTCACTGCCACTGTCTCTTACTGCATTTTTTTTCCTTCTGTTTTTACTAACATCTTTGCCTTGATGTGGGTCTGAGTCTAACTTCTCACAAAACGGTCTGCGTAAATATGGTCAGCATCAGTTTGCGGCACACAGAGGAACATCAGCACAACTGGAGTTAAATCGACCAAACTGTAAACTGGAGGAGCTTTCACCTGTCCTTTTTCAAAGGTAAGTGTTTAATTTCCAAGTAAATATTTCTTCTTTTATTCCCCTTTTTTTGTTTTTTATTTGTTTTATTTATTTATTTTTTTATTTTTTTGCATATTTGAAATTGATTTGCAATACAGAATTTGATTGTTACCTATGGTTTAATAAATTATTGAATTTGAATTTGAATTATTTTATCTATTTATTATTGAGTACTTGGGAAATTGTTTAATGCTAAAAATGTTCAAATGATCCTTAAAACAGTGATTCAGGATTAATGTCAAAAATTAAAACAAAAGCAAAGAATGCACATCATCTATTGCAGAAATGTATAATGTGTCTCTTTCTTTATTAAAGAATTGAACTTGGGCCTATTACTGGTACTTTTTCTAATAAAGATCATTTTAAAGAAGAAAATTCTAAACTGAAATCAGAACTAAATCAGGTGAACAACATGTTGTGGTAAGACGGGAATTGTAGACGCTGGGCCAAATCCAGCAGCAAAATGGCGATCAACAAGTGTGAAATGAAATGAGCACGCTGTGATGGCCTTGCAGAGACGATCCCCCACCCCCCTCTTGTTACACTCATCCCAGATCCCATCACTCTGTTGATTTTCAAATCTTTCATTTAAGTAACTTACGCTCTCTATATATTTGACAAAAAATGATAGAATTTGTCATGTTACATATTCAATGCTAAAAGTTTTTTTTTTTTTTTTTTTTTTTTTCCCCCCCCACTTTTGCTTAATTTTTTGCTGCACCATTGTGGTGAGTTCCCACTTAGGCTTTTATTATATTTGCAGCAATAACCTCATCTCCCATCCCATCTCTCAAAGAGAATGATAAAGTTCCCTTCCTAAGTTATCTGCCTTATTTTGCACTTAAGACTCATCAGCTACAGCTACTCTCTCTTCCTTCCTACCTCTTTCACAGCTACCGGCATTTCACTCCCAAAGACTGTGAACCCCTCCATGCTGACAGAGAGAGTCCCTGTCGGCCTGATGTCCTCGGTTGTAGCCCCGGAGAAACCCACCTCCAACACCATGGGCCCCAAAGAGGTCAGCGTAGATCACGTCAGACCCGTGTAGTGGATTAGTGGCAATTCAGCCCATTTGATAAACTACTGTGTGGTGCAAGCTTCTTAATTAAATGCGTTGCTCTTTAACTTGGTCTCAATTGACTGTGAGTGTTGGGTGGGAAAAAGGATCATAATGATAATGAAAGCCAGATTTTCTGGACCTCTAGAGCTCTTTTTCCCCCATTTACAATGTACTTATGGTATAGATGACATGCTAAAAATCCTCAGTTGGTTTATGAGATGAGGGTGATAGTCACTGTCTGTTATGTGGGAGGTGAGAGAACATTAAATCACATATGACATGGTATATGCTTGTAAATGTAAATGTGATCCATCTGTGGTTCTGTACAGAGATGGTGCATGGTAAATGTTGATGTTGATCATGAACTTCACGACCCCTCAGGTGGAGCTGATCCTTGTAAAGGAGCAGAACGGGGTCCAGTTCACCTCGACCACTTTAGTGGCTCCGACCCCGACTCAGACCAACCCCAGCGGGGAGGAGGAGAGGGAAACCTGGGGGAAGAAAATCGACTTCCTCCTGTCCGTCATCGGATTCGCTGTGGACCTCGCCAACGTATGGAGATTCCCCTACCTTTGCTACAAGAACGGAGGAGGTGAGATGGATGAGAGGGGTATGAGGAGAGGAAGCAAAAGATGGAGGTTAGGTGTGTGACAAAGTAATCAAAGTAATCATCCTTCTCTCCTACAAGAATACTGTGGTTGGGGTAGAAGTTGAAGGGATGAAGTGTGTGTGTGCGTGGTTGTGTTGAAAGGAAAAACAGCTTGGAGAGGAAAAAAAGTGTAGCATAAGAAAGAGGAGAGAAGAAGGGGAAATGAAGGGGGAATTCATTTACCCACACTTGCATACTATATTTTTCCACCTACTTTCACTATACGCATATACATGTGCAAGTGCACAGTATTTACTTAGGCGTGTGTACGTTTTGCGTTTCATCTCCTTGTACATGCTGGTAGCTGTTTGTGATTTTTTTTTTTTTCCAAACCCTTTCCAGAGATCAAAATAGGGGAAAAAACCACCACAGCTGCTCCGAATAGATTAGCTCTAACAATCACTGCCACTAATTACGGCTGTTTAACATAGAGCTCTCATTATGTTTAAGAGCTGTAAATGATACTGTAGCAGTGGTCGAGGCTGACACCCTGCTCCAGGGGACAATGTGTGTGTCCCCAAATCCAACATGCTGTCATACCTGTGTTAGGGAACATAGACCAGAGTTTCATTTTAGGTAGTTAGCCTAAACAGATCAAATCAATTCTTTATCAGATATTCTTTATGTACTTTGTTTATCTATTCAAGTATGAAACCACTATATTATTATGACTAAAAGGAGTTAGGAGTTTTAAAGTGTGTGTGTGTGTGTGTGTGTGTGTGTGTGTGTGTGTGTGTGTTTGCAGGTGCGTTCCTGGTTCCATACCTGTTCTTCATGGTGATAGCAGGCATGCCTCTTTTCTACATGGAGCTGGCTCTGGGACAGTACAACAGAGAGGGGGCAGCAGGGGTCTGGAAGATCTGTCCCATATTTAAAGGTAGGATGTGACATGACTTAGCCAGGAGACATAATCATATACTGTATCCAGACAGACTTGAGGATGTACACATCTCTCAACACCTGCATGTTCTTACAGGAATGTTTGCACATGTATATTAAATCTGCCCGTCATGGTATGAGTTGCATTCTCTCCGTATGGCTGTCTGATAATATACCTCCTTTAATATCTACATGTCTTTCTGTCTGCTTGTCTGCCCACATGCCTGCCTGTCCACATGCCAGTCTCTTTTGTCTGCTTGTCTCTGTGTTGAGTGGCGACAGGCATTGTTTATCCTCCCCGGAACATCAGGTTCTGTTGGCACTCAGATGGAAAGCAAATGAAAATTGGGCTTTTAGACTCTTGTCCTGATTGTCCAAATCCTTCTGTCAAATAGTGGCAGGGCCGCACAGTCTGACGCTCTCTCTCGGGGTACTTTTCAACACATCAATAAGCAAAGTGTGGTTTAGGAGACTGCCATCCAAACGTACACTAATGGAGAAAAACACATTGAGACCAATGTGCATTTTTGAGCAAAGTCATTGGGTGAAAATATAATGATATGCTTCACTTTTTAAATGTTTTTTAATATATTTTACAAGATGTCACTAGTGTGTATTTATCCGTCTGTCTTTTGTACTGTATACCCTGCTCTGATTTTCTTTTAAAAGCTATAGTTTAACTTAAATCCATTTGTTGCACATCTCTATGAAGTTAAAGATGCACCAGAAATGCAGCATCAGATACCGTTATTACCAGCAGACCATCTGTTGCTTCACAGTATGAAGCCATACCGCTGTCTTTTGTTGAGCATGATCATGTCCTTGTTGGTCTGAAGGTGGCCTACAGTGTGTACATATTTGCCTCATGTGTTTCTTTGTGTGTGTGTGTGTGTGTGTGTGTGTGTGTGTGTCTCTGAGCCTGAGCCTGAGCCTCCTGTGTACGAACATGTGCCGTCTGTCAGGGACCACACTGAGTACGTTGACGTTCTAATCATATGCTTCGCTCTCTCTCTGTCTCTCAGCGGGGGGATCACAGTAATTATTCAAACACACACACACACACATGCCCATATTGACAGTAATTATTCTGATCAACAGGCTGGTTTCCTCTCAAGATCAATGCATTTGAAGAAAAGGACTGAGAGAGGGGCAGACAGAGAGAGATGGAGAGATAGCATGGCCGCATGCGGCGCTAATAAGAGGCACCGCTCCTTGGACAAAATATCACATCCACATTACAAAGGAATCAATAAGGCACAGTTGTGGTCATGCCTCTTAGCAAAGGTTAACAATTAAATTCAGCCTTAGAAGAGTGGACATTGTTTCTGATTTATATAAAGGGTAGATGTGTTGATAATTAAGGCATGAAGAGGCAAACTTGAAAAGTTGTGCTGCTCTCTGTGAGACAGCAAGCATGTATCATACGCTACTGTACTCACACTGAGAGAGAAATAGTGCTCTCTGGTGTGCGTTGTGGTGCAGGGATGTGTCAGGGTGTAGTCACAGCTTAGCCTGAGTTTGAACTGTATGTGGAACATATTACTTTTTCTCCTGATTCATACTGATGTTTAATGACCAAATGATTAATACCTAGAAATAACTAAGATGAGCACTGTCAAGGGTTCGAATATCGTTTGTTCTGCTATATCCTGCATGGTACCATATGCTGGAGGGTGTATGTTGCAGGAAAGTGCGAACAGGTGATTTTGTGGTCCCTTTTTGGTTTGGTCCCTTGAGCAAAACAATAAATGATTTCCTAATCAACTAAGATTCACTAAAACCTGGCGTACAATACTATTTGTTAAGCTTAAGAATCAGTATGTTTGTATATGGTTTTGGGGACATTTTATGCCTTTAGTTGAAAGCATATATTAGCCATGAAAGCACAAAGGCACTTCTGTTTGTCATATGGATATATTCCGCTGAAGTGCTCCTGTCAAATATCTCAGGTGCTAATTTGTGCAGTGAGTGCAGTCCACTACTGCTGTCTGTCAATATTGATCATGTGTGTTCCCCGAACAGGTGTTGGCTTTACAGTGATCCTCATTTCCCTCTACGTTGGTTTCTACTATAACGTCATCATCTCCTGGGCGCTGTTCTACCTCTTCTCCTCGTTCACCGGCGAGCTACCCTGGGTCCACTGCAACAACACCTGGAACAGCCCAAACTGCTCTGACTGGGCTGACAACAGCTCAGTCAGTGACATTTACAAGGCTACCCCTGCTCAGGAGTACTTTGAGTGAGTTGGCTCGAACTTCAGAACTCTGAAACTTCAGATTCCCTGTTTTTGTTGAGTTCTTTGCAAATATGAAAACTGCACTTAAAGGCAAACCTACTTAACATTTTTTGTCAACTGCTATATATCACCTGCACATTTCCACTTCAAGCAGTGCACATGGAAAAGTTGGTTTGATGCAGTAAAGCCATGTCATAATGTAGTTACTTGTCTTGACGCTGTCAATCTACAGAATAACTGAAATTACTGTAATTACTATCAGCCCTTTCTCTAGATTTAGTAATACCTTAGAATATCGATGAATAACTAAAGAAGTAATAAAATATTCAGACATGAACATCAGATATGCAGTATTTTCCTCAAAATAGAGCCAGAGCTTGGCTACATGTAGCTGTTGCTGCCTCCTAGTGCACCTGACCAGGTGTCTCCTTTTCCAACAAGTGAGGGGTTGTTGTGTTGTGACAGTTGAGGCATATAATCCATGCTAGCTGAGGTGGGAGTATGCTATTTAAACAGAACCACCTGCAGACAATTTGACCACATCAGCGGAACACAGGCTGATCTTATTCAGTCTCATCCGTTAGGCCAGCTCTGAAATTATCTGAATCAAGGCGTCAGCGATGTTCAGTGACTTTAGTCTAGTCCTGTAATATAAATGTACACTTTCAAATCTGTCACCTTTTACTGCTCATGCAGTTTTCTCATCTTTGCAGGCTGCCATGAACTTTGAGAGCTTTAATGTACTATAATGTTAAATCTTGCAGCACTCGCAACAGATGCACCATCGCTTCATATAGTATCTATCTGGCAAGATTTCCCGCGGTCTCACATGTACCTTGTCACTGAACAACAATACCAGGTATCTGAGCTTCCAATAAAGCCAGGGGTTAATTGTTAATTCCATTTTTACACAGGATACACTTTCTGCTGTATTGTTCAGTGGACTCTGAGAGTAATAATGTCTTTCAGGTAGGCTGCATGGGCATTACAATTTGCTAGAGCCTAGATGTATGAAATCTGAATACATCTAAAAACTAACTCTGCTCTATCTAACTCTGCCCAGCTTTACCTTTAGTCTCATGTGCATCTTCAGTGTAACTGTTGCCAGAAAACATGAATCTTGTTCCAGTAAGATGCCTTCTGCAGTGAGACCAGTAGCTTAGGCTCTGGCACTTGCCATACAGCTTCTTAGACGTCAACTACAATGTTAAACACAATCCAAATGAAGGCGCTTGTCTCAGCAACACGTGATATCATGGTAGGTTCTTAGGTTTGGTAGTGGGTACTAGTTCTTAATGGAAAAAATGTGCTTCAGATATATTAACAATGGTGGAGTTGTCATTGTACTTAACTGGAATATTCCTTTTCTTAGACGAGGGGTGCTCCACATCCAGGATAGTAATGGTATTGATGACCTGGGTCGTCCACGCTGGCAGTTGACTTCCTGTCTAGCTGTGGTAATTGTTCTACTCTACTTCAGTCTCTGGAAGGGAGTCAAGACCTCTGGCAAGGTAGGAAATGACATAATAACCATGTTTCTTACTGCAAAAAAGAACCATGAGATATAAGTCACTTAAAGCTATGGAGTTACTGTAAGGTTATGCGTGATGAGGAAGTGCTGTGTCCTCAAGTCCTGTTTAAACCCACTGTATGTGTGTGTACAGCATAAATGCGTCTTTTCACTCTAACTTGCATGTGTTCACGTGTATGAATCTGATGCGCATGATCTTCTTTCCTTCTGTATGTGTGTGGCTTGGCGTGTGCATGTATCGCGTGCGACCCTTTCAGGTTGTGTGGATAACAGCCACCATGCCCTACGTGGTCCTGACTGTTCTGCTGCTCCGCGGAGTCACTCTGCCTGGAGCCATTGATGGCATTAAGGCCTACCTCTCCGTGGACTTCCTGAGACTCTGTGACGCCAAGGTGAGAGAGTGGGGGAACAGAGAGAGGTGAGAGTGGTGGGGATGCATTCAAGAAGAAGGAGGAGAAGAAGTGGCATTGGGGGAAAACAGTGGCTAAAAGGCACTTTAAAGGAAAGCTCTGACATTTTCGGCTCTAGTTTCATTTTCTTTATCTAACGTTATCTAAAAAGAGGGGTTGTTCTAAGTAGAAGTAGTCTTTACAGGGGTAGAGGGTGCATTCTGTCATCATAAAATCTTGAGAGATATTAACCCAAACATTTTATAACAGTCCTTCAACTTCACTGTCAAATTTAATTTTTATCCACAGGGCAGAACAACAAAAGCCTGAGTGTGCACTGTTGGGTTGATACATAACATCCGTTAGATGTCTGCCTTATTGAAAGGAATTGAACACACTGGTTTAACACACTGCTAAAGAGGGATTTCCCCATGTTACACAAAAATGTGAAAAAAGTGTTGGTGTAACCCGTGTCTAATATTTCCCTTATCTGTGACACCAGCTGTCACATTTTATAACAATATCTTATTTACCTTAATATCAGGCACTAAGGAGCTCGGTAAGTAAGCATGCGGTACCAAAGGATCCAGTTATGGAGAAGGAGAGAGAATGCAAGATGGAGAGAGATAGAGAGATGCATGGCAGCAATTGGAGAATTAGATTAGATAGATGCATGGAGCAGTAATTTGCAAAATTACCCCCCGTATTCACAAGCGTCTTTCATCTACTGCCGTTGAATGAGTTTCCTGCAATTAACCCTAATAATGGCTTTTTTCCTCTCCTGTGCCTTTTGTTTGCCGCTTCACACAAGTGCGCTTGTTCTGTCGCTCCCCAGGTCTGGATTGAGGCAGCGACCCAGATCTGTTTCTCACTGGGAGTGGGGTTTGGTGTGCTAATTGCCTTTTCCAGCTACAACAAATTCAGCAACAACTGTTACAGGTAAAAGACACACAGCAGGGAGGGCAGGACAGAGGACGGGAGAGAAGTGGCTTCCTCAGATTCACACACACACATTGCGTGCACGACATAAGCAGGTGAATTACAATAACCTTTGAAGCTCCTTGAAACCCGCTATGTCTTTGACACCAAGCTGAGCAACAGACAGCCCTAACACCAATCAAAACTGTCGCACTCTTTGAAAATCATCAGCATCCCACAGGAGGCTTTTATCTCTTTTTTGTGTCTGATAACTGACACATGACACCATCCACCTTGAGGATTCCTCCTTGAGCTCATTTTTTTGTAGGGCACTAACAAAAAAAACTTGCATTTAGTCAGCTATCTTCTTTATTGACTTACTTTCAAAAAGGTTCTGTTATTATTTTCTAGCCAACCAATTTATAATTTTTTATTTGATATTTACTTACTACAGTGAAATCAAGACAGATTCTCTAAACTATTCTGCCACTCAGACTCATTACAGCAAGCCAACCTGATCAGCCTAGACCCGCCCCTGACCTTTTCTTCAATTGACTGATCAATAATGTTGATATTGACTGTGTGATGGCTGATGACTGACCAATAAACTGATTTTTGACTTTTATCTTATTTGATTTTCTTGATCCAGAGATGCCATCATCACCAGCTCCATCAACTCTTTAACCAGTTTCTTCTCTGGCTTTGTGGTCTTCTCCTTCCTTGGCTACATGTCCTATAAACACAATGTGGCCTTGGACAAAGTTGCCAGAGATGGTACGGTGTTACTTTATCAGTGTCCATGTTTGCAATGTGGTGTTTGTATATATACAGTATATGGTGTCGATATCCTGAAGCAGACAGTATCATCAAGTCAAGACTTTCCCTTTAAATATGGAGCGGTCAAAGCAAAAAAAAAAAAAAAAAAAAAAAAAAAAAAAAAGAGTCTACGAGCGCTTACATACTTTTGTAGCTTCTCTGCACATGTCAGTAATATATGTGGGAGAGAGAGAGGGTACATTATGATTGGCTGTTGATTTTGGGTATCCCACATCAGTACTTTTGGCACTATTCCATGCTGGGTGCTATTCAATGACACTGCAAACAGCTCACAGTGGGATAGTCAGTGCCAGAAGAGTAGAGTAGTGCATTCTTTGATTATTTTGATTTTTAAGTGTCAGCGATATTTAAGATGGCTCATTTTCAGTTGTCGGCACTGTAATCAATGAAGAAAACCCACACTGAACTTTACACTTACATCATGAGTCCTGTTAGTGGAACTGGCTTACTGCTCTCAAGCTGATTAAAATTGAAGATGTTGCACAACTTCTCTGTTATATACCATACTTTATCCCCCTGTCTTTTTTCATGTATGTTGGAGGTACTTTTTCATGTTAAATGCTCCAAATGCTGTGTGTGTGTGTTTGTGCAGTTTTCTACTTGAATCTTGACTTGAATCTCCTGTTCTTTAGGTGCTGGATTAGTGTTTGTCATTTACCCAGAAGCCATTGCAACATTACCTGGGTCATCAGTGTGGGCAGTTATCTTCTTCATCATGTTGTTGACACTGGGTATTGACAGTGCTGTGAGTATGTGCCCACCCCCACACACACACATTTGTTTCACTTTCCCCATGGGGACAGCTCATTGACATAATGCATTCCCTAGCACCATACCCGAACCTTAACCATCACAACTGAATGCCAATCAGTAACCCTTACCCTAACCCTAATCTAAATCTAATTGCAATCCTGAGCCTAAAGCCAAGACTTAATCCTCAAAAAGCTCTTTGTACCCATGGGGGGCTCAGTTTTGGTCCCCACAATGATGGTGAGTCCCTATGGGTTGGTGTGTATTCAGGTTAACAGTCGCCACCAGGTAATAAAAACAAAAACACACACACACACAGACTTGTATACACACCTGTTTTTCTCTAGCAGATGACATTTGCCTTTTCGTTATTTGTTATATATGCTGGGTCAGATTGATTATTATTTTATACCTTTAAATAATATCTCAGGTGTTTGATTCCTTTCAGACATTCATTGGACAGAATGTAACACAAACTACTTTCATTTTGCTGGAGCTAAAAAACTGGGAATCTATAGTGACTTAGCAGTTCTGTGTTTCCTTCTAACTCTCCTGTAGATGGGTGGGATGGAGTCAGTGATCACTGGGCTGATTGATGAATTCAAATTCCTCCACAAACACAGAGAGCTGTTCACCCTCTTCATTGTTGTTGCCACCTTTCTAATATCCCTCTTCTGTGTTACAAATGTAAGTATCATACTGGGGGGGTCAGTTGTGGCATGTTGGTTTTGCTCATATGTTTGTTGATATCCACCTTTACACGGTGGTTACACAGTAGTGACTTCATTTTACACTGTCCTGCCAATCAAAGGTGGACAAACATCCTCAAATGCAATGAACTGAATAATCATAATTAACTTGTGTGTCTGTGCCCTCTGTAACCTGTATGATAAAACTTTATATAACAATTATTGTGCATTAATTTTTTCCTCTACCTCTCTCTCTTTCTAGGGTGGGATGTATGTGTTTACTCTGCTGGACCACTTTGCAGCAGGAACATCGATTCTCTTTGGAGTGCTTATTGAAGCCATTGGCATCGCATGGTTCTATGGTGAGAAAGATGGACGGGAGAGGAGAGGAAGGAAAAACAGACGATTCACGTTTTCATGGCCAGCAAAGCTGATGCTATATTAGGGGTTTGATGAGAAATCTGTTGGTATAGGTGTTCTGTGCCTCAATACAACATATTTCTATTAGACATAAGAATACCACATTTAGAGGATCTTCTTCTGCTAATGGTTTTGGCCTCTTCAGTCTCTGGCGAGGTCTCTGCGCATGTATTGTTAAGGTACAAGGATAAACTGTACCTGTAGCTGTGGTGCTTGTGAGAGCTCAGTGAAGTTAAATGGCCCGGGTTTGACCGCTGCCAGTGTTACAAATGTGTTCAGCAGTGGTGAGATATCACATAAAGAAAACTAACTGCAGCTGGGGAACAGGCACTTCCCTTTTCTCATGGACAGGAGTCAGCTGTCTAATAGCTAGACTGTAGATTGCTGTGGGTGGCAAGTGAGGGGTGACCTCAAAGTCAGTTCCACTCCATATTCCTCTGACAGTGCATTTTACATCCATTTACCATCATCCCTACAATGTTATGTCAAACATATATATTTCTGTACGTTATTGTTTATTTCTGCATGAGATCAGTTTATTTTCTGGAGTGAACGACATGGCTTTAGGGTGATGTTTTTCAGTACCATATCAGAACTATATCAACAATATGGAGGAAATCCTCTAGTTGTGAAGGAGTGAATAAACTGCAGATTAGTCACTAGATTAAAGACCTCTTATGGTCACTAAGACCAACTAACATAGTACATTAGTGTTAGTTGTTTTTCAGCTGTAGTAGATTTCTGTAATCTTCAGTTGCTTTACTGATGGATATTTTTCTTTGCATGCATTTTCACCCTCCACCAGCAGAAAAATGATGTTTTATAGACCCCCATTTTGAAACAGGGAAATCAGGAAAAACGATTGACCTGAACTTCTGTGTTGAGTTTCTTGTCTCATGTCTTCTTAATTTCACTGTGGAGAGATCCATAAAGGGATAAATACTAACCAGGGGGTCACCATATTGCCCCAGTTAGGTGGGTCCTGACCTTGGCAAGCCAGATAAATCAAGCCTAAGGCTTCACTGGGCGGTTTTCTCTTCCCTTTAACTGCTGGCAGGGACCTTTGACCCCTGGCCACTGTGGTCTTTCGTTCTGCTGTCCACCACATTTGTACATTTAGCTGTGCTGAATACCTTGTTGTCGGTCTGAATATAGTCCTCTGCAGTAAGAGATGCCTTCCAGGCAGAAAGGAAAAAAGAAAGAAAAAAATCACAGAGCCAGTTTTATGAGAGAAGGAAAATTGTGAAATGGTAAAAATGATGCAGAGGCTTATTAAATTTGGCTTGCATACCAAGCAGGAGAGATGACGAATGTCCCCCAAACCTACTGAGAATATTCCTGTGTGTTTCAGGAGTGGATCGTTTCAGTGATGACATTGAGGAGATGATTGGCCAGCGACCGGGCAGGTACTGGAGGCTGTGCTGGAAGTTTGTCAGCCCCTGCTTCCTCCTGGTGAGTCGTAATTTTTGAACACAACAAATCAATAGATTGAAGGTTAAAATAAACTGAACTGAGACTGTGAGGTTAACCTCAACAACATATGGCTCTAGCTCATAAGCAACTTGACTTTTACAGTGATTTTACACTACTGACAGCCTAGTTGCTTATTCAGATCAAGTTTCTTGTGAATGTAAGCCAAGTATATCAGATGCTGCTGTTTGTTTTTCCTTGACAACTACTTCCTGCTCCTCCTGAGCATTCCTCAAAAGCTCCCAGGGGGCATAGGATAACCTTTCTAGGTGTCCTGAGATTTGCCAGCAGGTTGCCTAGTGTTTCATACACCTACACAGCTATAACTTATACTTAACGGAAAGTGCTCCTCATCTACTATAAACAGGATAAAGAAATTCTCTTGAACCCGATTTGAGGACTGTCTTTCCTTGGATGGCTAAGATATGCTATGTGCAGTACAAAGATTATTTTAATGACATTGCATATATAATCTTCTTTGGACGTCTGACTTAATTTTGCGTTCCCTTTAACCAGATGGTTTTTCAAGCCTTTTGCATTCATAACATTTTCTCATCATCATAGTTTATGGTGGTGGTGAGCTTTGCCACATTCAACCCTCCAAACTACGGCTCCTACATGTTCCCTCCGTGGGCTAACATGGTGGGGTGGTGTCTGGCCATTTCCTCAATGACCATGGTGCCTCTCTATGCCATCTACAAACTCTGCACACTGCCTGGGAAATTTTGCGATGTAAGTCTGACCCATGTCAAAATGAGGTGAAATGAGTCATATAAATGTTCATCTTTCTTTCAGTTTGCTTTGTCATGATGGAGTCCTTTCATTAAAGATCGAGTACAGTGTTTTGTTAGAGCAGGGGGCTCAAATTGCTCTTCTCCTTCTCTGTTGTAACAGAGACTGGCTTATGCCATCACCCCAGAGACAGAGCATCATTTGGTAGACAACGGGGAGGTTCGGCAGTTCACTGTAAGTGTTGATTTGACTATAACTTATCATAATCATACACATAAATGTCACATAGCTGCAGCTTTTACACAAATATGCATATTTACATTGCTCTGATCACTCCCCCACTGCAATTGAATTTAACTAGTATGACTCAGGTGAATATAACTGTGTTTTATTTCATTGGCATATCTCGATTTTTCCCACAGCTGCATCACTGGTTGGTGGTCTGAGAGCTACAGTGAGAGAGACAGAGAGAGAGAGTGAGTGAAAGAGTAACAGAGAGAGTGAAAGAATGAGAGAGAAAATGAGAGTATGGATATTGGGTGGATGAATGAAAGCACAGCAAAGGCCTGAAGAGCTAAGATGAAGAGAGAAATAGCCATTTAAATTGATCCTGGTGATAGGTGCGGTGGCGGTGGTGGTGGTAGTAGTTTAAAAGTGCCGACAAGAAAAAAAAAAAAAACCCATAGAAAATGTAGTGTTCTTTAATTTCAGCAGTGGATGTGTGAAGCTGTGCATTGACCCTCTCCACCATTGCATTGACATTGGTGTATGGGATTCAGTCAAACAGGTCATGTGGTGTTTTCAGCCTGTTACTTCCATATAAATACAGAAATCACCTTGAAGATACACTCTGCCATGTACCTTTTAGCCTGCTGGTTATCTTTATTTAGCACTTGTAACAGTGTGAGAAACATTCTCAGAATTTCCTGCATTACCCATTCATAACAAGGTGCAATGACAGCTGCAGGTCAAAGGATACAGAATAATTTACTTTATATTGCGTCAAGTGCACAGTGAAATTTTGTTGATGTACATGGGGTGTAGATGTTGAGGTGCTACACACAAGAATAGGAAGATTTTTTTTTCCCTAAATGCATTGTCTGCTTTGGCAATAAGCATTTTTTACATTCATTTCTGTTTGTTTTGTTTTATTTTTTTCATTTTTAATTAGCTAATCACATTAGCAATAGGCACAAGTTTATTATTTATTATTAAGTTTCATATTGTTATTCTGCATTAAAACTGAACTTTACAGTCAGACATGTATTGAATGCCACATGCGTTACTGAATCCCAGTCAGTTTCTTGTAATTATTTATTAACTTAATCTTTTTAAAGACTGTTATGATGTTATGTCACAGATCTCTGTAGGCTTTAAAAATAAAGACACTCAACTTTTGTTTACTAAACATTTACCAGAGCTTTCTTAGAGCTAAGCTTCTTTTTTATCCCATAAACACAAAAGGGACTCATCGGTTACAAATCAATAGAATTGATTGTCTGAAAATAAAAGTCATCTCCTCTTACTGTGTTCCTGCTTTTAGTTATGTTTGATGGACCAACAGAAACACAATCTGACACATCCATTGTTTGTTTATTCTAACACTGTTGTTGTAAATGATAATTGCAGGGTTTCTAAAAAAAATACTAGAACAAAACCTGCTTGTCATCAGTGCAGTTTAAAATTCCTTATAAAATGTGGTGCATATAATCAGACTGAAATAGTTTGAACCACAGAGTTACATCAACTTAATAAGTGAACAAAAAACTTCACTCAACTTCCTAATAAATATCATTGACATGCTAAAAAAAACAAACAGCATCATCAGCCACACTGCTGATTTAATCAACCAAAGACTAAAATGAACTCAGACACTCAGATATCGCTTCCTCACATGAGAATATTTTGCAGAGGCAGTTTCTTTTTTGATTAGTAGACCACTTGATTGTTAACTCTATCATACCAGGTTAATCCCCATTACGACAAAATAGTGCCATTGCAAATGTTTTTTTGTTTGTTTGTTTGTTTGTTTGTTTTTTTTACTTAATTAGACAGTTGATGCCCCTTTTCCCTTCAAAGTTTCAGGTGGTGGCTAGGGAGCTATGACTGTCATGTTTCACCTCCATAAAGCATAAAGCTTTAAGTTTACCGTTTACAGAATCTTATTCAGTAATTCAAGACTGTTTAAAAAGCTGCTTTTTATTGAACTGCAAATGAATAGTGTGTAATGTAATATAAGAAGTCATTTAAGTTATATATCTGTGTCAGTAAATGTAATGTAGAGGGGCTTGTATCGTATTGTATTGTATGAAATTAAATAACAAGACCAAGAAGATTATACATATGGATTATTGCTTTGTTACTGTGAAGTTGATACATATTAGCCTTAAGAATCTTGATGAGAATTACATGGAAAATTCATAGAAACCTTCTTCTCACAAAACTCTTTCAGAAACCAGAAACCATGAAACCCTTTTCAGACGGGTCAGCAGTGACTTGTTCTCACCTTGTGGTACATGTAACACACTGAAGGGTTAATTATGTCCCCAATTGTATGCCTGTGCTGCTGTTCTGTGCCTTGTGGTGTTTCTGACTGTATGACTTTGTTTTGTACTGTCAAATAAAGTATAAATAATTAAATTATTACATTTAAAATGTCCATCTCTATATTTGCCATTTTCCTTACTTAATTTACTTTGTTATTAACATAAAATTCGCCATCAGTCCCTTTCCCTCTGCCACTGCAGTGGATTTCTGGAAGGTCAGACGCACATAAAACTGTCCCCTTGCAATTTTGGCAGAGTCATTTAAGCCAACAAGGCAGCATTACCAGTACCATTGGTACATGTCATCACTGTGCTTCAATTTCAGTTTTAGTTTTAACAGTTTCTATGATTACATGATTCATGTTGCTGAGTCACTACACACTGTTCCCCACTGCTTACTATACTAATAAACAAAGCTATTATTTTGAAATTAAATGACATATCATCCTACCACTGCATTTGGGCTATTAAAAAATCTATTGTAAAATGCATGCTACAATACCTTCCCAATGGCTACTTAGCAGCTGTGAAAATACTGTGTATTAGTCCGGTATCATCACAAGCAGCAGAAATGTCAGGGTTCCTCTTTAACGCTCGCAATGAACAAAATGAATAAAGATTAACAATCCATCATAATGTTGTGTTCAAGATTCCAAAATGAGACATCGGTCATCTTGCCTCAAAACAGATCTATACGCAGAGAAAGGACAGATAAGGAAACATAAGCACAGCCCTAACGTAATGAGGAGCACCTATAATTGTTGTGAGCTTCTTCAAGATTGGTCAGCATGACCCTGAATCAACAGTGTTCATTACAGTAACTGAACAGTCAAAGCACACTGTCTTAGGGGCAGCCTAGACAGGTAGAGGACCCAATATCCTCAGCAGACAACATTTGAGGATGATTACTATCTTAAAAGCTTTGGGATTTATTGACATATGTTCTAGTCAGTGGGCGGTCCGACCATCACACTTGAGTTAGATATTTTTCACAAGGTTCACAGGCTATCGACCAGCATAGCAACTAGTCATATTTATTTAGGAATGGGCAGACTAGCATCCTACTGTGCAAGTAGGTGTAGTGGTCTATATTTACAGGCTTGTTCAGTAGTTACTTATTATAGATTGTTTATCAGGTAAGAGGAAAAGACGGAAATACTTTGTGTTTGTGGATAAAATGTGTCATCTCTGTCATTTCCCCCTATTTCATCCCTGACCAAGCGCAAAATCTCCACACCATTTGTCCCCTGTGAAACCACGACTGCAGCTGGGAGGACAGAATCATTATTGCAGTCAATACATTTATTTGTAGTTAAATGTTACTTTTATGTTCCTCTTAATAAGGAGGTTTACAAATGTAAATATTCATTTTGTAATTGTTCTCCACCGCATCTGTATTCCATAATAATTACCCACTCAAGAAGTCTGTACTGTTTGCACACTACAGCTTTCATACGGTAGATGAGAGCAGGTTCGCTGAAAATGCCACATTAGCATTAAGCTACATTCACAGAGAACAGATATTGTCGAAGCAGAAACCCAATTGAATATGTTACTACACAACTTACTCTGAGCCCACTGTCAGTGTGTGGCAGTAAACCTGTTGATGTCTCATTCTATAATCTGCTATTCTTATATTTTGCATGACATAAAGGGGGGTTCCTTAACAAATCTAAATGTGTGTGTTTGTTGATGCCACCTTACCTCCATTTGTTGACACTGGTAAAGAGCTGTGACAGATGTTTTGCTGTGTGATTTTCCAAATGTTGTCAAGCTAGGACAATTGCAAAGCAATTTTGGCCATGCAAGGAATAGGGTTTAAAAGGTGCCATTATCACATCCAATAAACGATGGCAATTATGTATAATTTCATGTCTTGCCTCTGGTGTTGAGACTGAAAGGATATGCACAAGGAGAGGTGGAAGGAAAAGGGATTTTCTTATTTATATGTGTGATATTGACTTTGTCTTGACATTGTGTCAAAGAAGATGTGCACAGTCAACAACCAGTGGCTTTGGCTGAAATATCTCTGGCTCTCTAATACTGAAAATGCAAACACAGATGGTTAGTAATCACTGGACACTGTGGGCCTAGATAGGCATGTAATTGAGAGAGAGAGACAGGACAGGACTACATGTAAGTAATACTGCATTTGGGTTTTTGACAGAATACAACACATACAGAGAGATGACTATAATGACTATACTGTCCAGAAGTGTAGAATATGGCTTCACACATGCCAGTTTTGGACAAACATGGTGACTGGATGGAGCAAATTTCACACCTTTTACTGCATTTACATAAAACGTACTTCTCAATTGTATGCGCTTATGTGTGATGGTCAAGTATGAGCTGTTTTTAGTTGTATGCTGCCTTCTGCTGGTGAAACAAAGGCACTACATGTCTCTCCACGTACAGCATCTTAACACCATTACCACAGTTGACATGTTTAAATAAAGCTCCTCGGATGTTTCAGTCTTAAAAGAAAACATCCCATTGGCAGAGTGAGAGCTCAGTCACAGAAGTCATCTGTGAACAAATTTTCACATATACCCTTGCTCTGGGATGTGCAAAAGCCCTGTTTAAAAAATAGCATTTTACATTTTAAAAACATAGGAACATAGCTCAGGTGGTAGAGCGGGTTGTTCACTTTTGGCGGTGTGATCCTCAGTTCCTCCTGCCCATGCGCCTAAGTGTCCTTGGGCAAGACAATGAACCCCAAGTTGCCCCACTTGTAAGTCGCTTTGCAGAAAAGCATCTGCCAAATGAGTAAATGTAAATGTGGATGTATAACACAAGCTTAATATAAGAACCTGTGAGTTTCAGGGGTGTAAGCAGCAGGTTGTCACATCTAAACTTCTATCACTCTATACTACAAGGTCAGGTCTTTAATATTTATCGTCTACTATCTATCTTTATTCAAGTTTGAGCATATGATAACTCTGCAGCTACTACTAATTAAAAAAAAAAAATCCTACTCCACATTATATGCTATAGCACCATCAGGTGGCTCCAGCAGCAAACTGCATCTAAAGAAGTCTACAGTATAGTTAGTCTGTGCAGTAAATGAGGTGTGGGGTGCATCTTTGCAGTGTAAGCAACTAGGTTGCTACTTACAGAACTGCTGTAGGTCTATAAGCATTATACGTTATATTATGTTAAGTTTATTGGAGGCTTTTAGCCCTGGCTGACCTTATTGTTGGCAGTCCCACCCAGTACACCCCAGTGAAGTAGTAATTCTAACACTGATTGCTGCTAATGATGAAAGAGGTTGTGTGCGGTGAAGGAGGAGGGAAAAGAGTAAGAAGAGGTCTTGGTGATGATTAGCCCTCTGGTTCCACAGAGCAGCTGAAATAGCCCGAAAACAGACAGAAAACAGACTGTAGGCTGTGGTAGTACATGTCACAACTTCTGTGAGAAATATAGATAATAACCTGTTATATTTCACGGCTTCATATATGGTGGGAAATTTATTTCAAGAATTTGGATTAAAAAGATAGAACTGACATAAATGTACTACTATTTAATCAAGTTATATTATAAATTCATCTTGCTTTTAATTGGTTCAAAAAGAAATGTGCCACTTGACAATAATGTACAAAAGGACATAGCGTACAGATCTCCCTGTTGTTGTGTAACACAATTAGAGTACACAGAACAAACATGTTTTGTGTCTCACTTTCGGGACCGGGATGTCACCGGGTTTCCAATTGGTCTCTTGATGCCCAATTAACTTTCTCACATGGCTGTTGGAGTGTTTTACACCATTTAAGCGTTGCAATTTAGTTTACTGTCCCCCTCCCGACCCCCCGCTCACTGTGCTGGTCGTCGTGCACCTTTGCTTGTGTTTCCCCACTCACTGACAATGTGCATTTTATTAAATAAATCATTTTTTTTCTCCCTCTTCAGTTAATGATCGACTACCTGCCGATTACAACTAGGTGAGGTCTGTGGCAATCGGTGAGAGAAACAGCGGGGTGTTCCCATAGATACATCCCAACAGATGAGCTCCCATGATGCTCAGCCTACATCGTAGGGAAACTACAGAGAGTCGTTTGGCTTTTACCATCACCTGCTGCGCAGCTGGTGCACGCGAGGCGGATAACTCTGCGTTGTTTCCGTTGTAGCGGATTGAGATTCTGCAAAACTTATGGATAGCTGACATTTACGACGTTGGATCATCGTAACACATACTGAACTTACGTGCACGTGGTTTTATTTTTGTTCCTTTACTTCCTCCTCCTAACCCCCGAGTAGCATTTTGTCCTGAACGCTTTTCTGTCCAAACCATTGACCTCCTTGATGATCCGCGTGCCGCGTGTTTCTCCGCTCAACCGTAAACATTTGGCCAGCATGGACCAGCTCTAATGGCATTATAATGGACTGTAAGCTTTTGTCTGGCAGTTGGGATCAGCCCGTTGTAGGTTTATTATAACAACAGATCTCTATTCGTCGCGCGCGCGCGCGCCAGCCTGTTGTTAACGCACAAAGATGGGCTCGGAGAAGCCAAACTTTTTGTCACAGCCAGTCGTGAAGAACATTTTCATGTTTCGAAACGGTGACCCGTACTATGAGGCTCGTCGTATCGTCATAAACCAAAAGAGGGTTTCCAACTTTGAGACTTTGCTGAGGGAGGTGACCGGCGGGATACAAGCCCCGTTTGGAGCGGTGAGAAACATCTACACACCGAGAGGAGGCCACAAGGTGGACTGTTTGGAGAGCCTGCGGAGCGGAGAGCAGTACGTCGCTGCTGGGAGGGAGAGATTCAAGAAGATGGAGTAAGACTAAATTACGACTTGGCATAATGATATCAACTTTCAAATGTCTTTCCCCTCTCACTGTTTTAAGAGTAACTGAGGATGCAAGTGTTGGTGACCTGGCAGTAGGCAGGGAAGCATGCTGGTCAGTTGTAAATATTGTTAGTTGTAAGGAATTGAAATCTCAGTTGTATTACACACGCACCAACTGGGTTCCACACTCGGTGCTTGGTCCAGCAGCCATTGTTTGCATACAGTACATAAGACACTAATGATCAGACCTTTTGACTGGGTCATGGTCTTAAAATTTAAGTGACTCAACAGTTTTGCACCAGTGCTGAGTCACAGCATGAGGCAGATGAAATCAACACTGTAAAAATGTGTTCTCTGCTCTTCTCGGCTCTGCCCCGGCCTGGCCTTTCCTGGTCCTAAAAAAAGATGGACTTAGGTTGACACACAACAGGTAATGAGATTTGTGCAGTCAGTTATTCATAGAATGCAGAGGTGAAGCAGTTGCATCAGGAGGTATTCTGGAGACATGAAATTTGACTTTTGCCTTGTTAGTCACAGTATGAATCCTCTGTTGCAAACCTGAGTATATAATTTACCACAGTTGTCATTCTACTGTACCTCTCCCTGATATCATATTGTCACTTTAATGCCCAAAGGAATTGAATGCAAAATCAGTTCTAATGCAAGAGATGATAAATACATGAATAACTCCAAGTAAGAATTTACTCACAGTAAAAATGTTACAGCAGCTACAGAATAGATATTCTGCTTCAGCTAATCAGTGCTTAAATACGAGCAACTTACTTGCACCTTTTTAATCATTGTGACCTGAATGATTCACTTAGCCTTGTTTATTTATGTTTTATCTGCAGTTACCTACAGATTGGCTCTAGAAAGAGGAGGATGCTGCAGAGTCTTCACCTGCCGGTAAGGAGGAAGTCTTCCCTTCTGTCAGTTTTTCAGAAAGTTATTTCTGTCACAAAGTTAGTCAAGAAAGGAAAGTTCCCCTTGAAAGCAGCAAAAGCCCTGCTGTCGATGTATTCTGTTTGTTTACTATGTAGAGCAGTTTAGCTGTGGCTGTGTTGTGAGGTAGTAGTAAGGTAAGGTAACTAGCAGCAATAGCTGTGCCAGCCACTCCCAATAGTTATGATCTTTGGCATCACATCAACACAATCTGCAGAGATGGAACCTGTTAATTAATAATTTACATAGTCTTGTCAGTGATCCAGACAGTCTTGAGGTGTTGTGGATCTTATATGCCCTAACCAGGGAAGGGATCCTGAGGTTGAAAAAACACACACTGGAATGTTTTTGCTTCAATCATAAACACATTCTTTAACCGCTTTATTTTCTTGCATTCGTTTGGTTTTAGTTTTGGAGATTAATGAAACCCCTTTAGTGGCTACGTTTTCGCGCCCTGGTTTCAGTTTCAACAACATCCTTACTCAATCCAACTCTTCAACATTTGAAACTGCCACTAGATGCAAGATAGATGAGGATTTGGGAACATCACCTCTGCACCCTCGCCCCCACCCACAGTGTAAAGGTTTTAGAAAGATCATTTAAGCAAGGTGTAATGTTAAGCATTCCTCCCCATTGTTCTCTGTGAAGAATCACTTTGTTGTTGTCTCAATGGCCATGAATTATTGATTTATGGATCATAATCATCCCTCCTTTCAATGCATCTTTAATCACCAGCTATGAAGTCACAGCCAAAACAAGGGCGTCAGGCTCATCTATTCTGAAAGTCAGCTGCAGGTCTTCCTTCCAAATGAGAGCTGAAATTTTTTTGTTGTTTTTTATAATAAGGTTTACAGATATTTTAGCATGCTAATGTAAGTCAGAGAAAACAATGGGTCACACAAGGTCTCAGCAGTAAAAGTGTGCATCTCATTTTTTTTCCTTTGTCTTTGACGTTTATCTCTGGCCTTGTGGTCAGAGCCTCAGCACTGACTGTGTGTGCACCCGGCCTCTCTCCACTGTAACATGTTAATCACACAAAGAGAAATCAGGAACTACTCTCTGTGCTCTTGATTTTGACTTATCGCCCACGAGCAAGTAGCTGTTTTTCATCTCAGATAACCTCAAGCACTTGTTGCTGCTGTGATTGGCGAGCATTAAAAGAACCAATTTTGTTTACAAGGACCCCGCTTCCTCCTGGCTTACCCCACTTAACCTGGCTGATTATGTTGATTAATGATGAGAATGCAGTAAGGTGCTCAGCAAGTTTTGTTTTTTGGCCTTACTGATTCTGGGGCAATTACATGATGGACTGACAAAATTTTATGGTCACTGTCTTCGATGTACCACTCTTTATGTGACCCACTCTGACCACAGCTTTCCCTTTCACCTGGAAATTTATGTTTTTGTTAGTCTGTTTTTGATTGGATACGCTTTAGAGGACCCACTTCAAGCCGTGCTCAAACCTGCTGGTCATTATAAACAAGGATCTAAGTATGCCAATTGAGTTTTTAAGTGAGATGAAATTATTGAAATGAATTGGTCATCGTGATTTCTGCCAGCAGTCAAGATGTAGTACCTTGTTATACACAAAATCCATGCATTAGAAATAAAGAGCACTGATTTTGCTGTTAGCGTAGCATCTGCACTCTGTGGATAGAATCGAGTGGGCGAGAGATGTTAAGTATGTGAGCTGTATTGAAAGTAAAAGGTGTTTTCCCAGCCTGGGTTTCCTGTTAAAGGTGCTATAGGTTTCATCATTTGACTTATTAAAGCCACGTAACCGCACCAAATGATGTCTGCCAAATGGGATGGCCATTAAAATGAGCTGAGTGGACTTTTTCCCACTGTACTATAAAAGATCACGAGCTGATAAAAATCACTCTCAACAGAAAAACAAATCTGATACTTTTAATAGCTCCCTGGAGGCTGATTCATGCCTTGCCTGTTTCTGTTTGTTCCTGGGTTGGACTGGTTACCAGCCGTGTGGTTTATATTAGTCTCTGTGGCACACATGTAGCTGTTGCCTTTGTAGCACACATAAAAGGCAAATAATTAAAGTGGACATGCAAGCAACATTGTTGGGAATTTGATTATATTGGGATATTATTTGAATTAAAATATATTTTAATGTTTGTGTTATTTGTACAGTTTTTAGCCAGAGACATGGGGCTTAAACTCAATAACAAGACCCTGGTCTCATGCCTGGTTACAGGTATATCTCTGAACATGTCCCAACACCTTGTTTTAAGATGCACATTTTTGCGTTCTCCTTTTCACATCTCTGTTACCAGGGTGCACTCACAAACCCCAGAGGAGTTTTAATATACCTCCTACCATATCTCTCTTTCTCTCATAGGATCCAAATCTCAGTCTTAGTGTCACAGCAGGTTACCAGGTGTTATGGGACGGGACCTGCAGAGCTCACTCTTTGCAACCTCATAACCTCAATGGACAGAAGGATCATTCTTTTGCTGTCACAGAGATGAGAGACAGATTCTTTCAGTGTGGACAATAGCTCTTTCTCTTTGGCTTTTATGGGTGAAAGCTTTTGATGTCACACAGTACTGTTTTCAGGTACTGTAAACTGACATTTCTCACAGCAGAAAGAGAGAAAAAAAAACAAAAAAACAAAACAATTAAAAAGTGGATTCATTCTTTAAAAAATGCATAAGACTATACATAATATTGTCGACAATAAGCACATAATTCTACATCAAACTGCTGCCACCCTCCCATTCTCCAAGCACTTCTGGCTCTAGAGGATGTATAGTATTAACTCTGTTGACTGTCCTGACATGGGCAGTTATATATAGCAACTGGAGTTACCTTAAATGTTGTCCTTACCAACCAGAATATCAATACTGACTCCAGTGTTAGCATTGGTCCCTAAAGCAACGTTCACACAGGTCTGTTTTTCTGAGCCTCCACTGGGAAACGAGAGCTGTCCTCTAATCCCAAGAGGAAACACTGATCTGCTGACAAACTTTCAAAGCATTGATAGGTTCATGACATATTTCACTCTTTCTTATCTCTCCTTTCCAGCCCAAACCACTCCCACAGAATCGAATCGTTGTGTCCGCTCGATTTCTGAAACCCATCAAGGAGCCGTGTACAATATTGTAAGTTCAGTTTCCCCTAATTTCACACTAACCATCTTACACTGTTTTACCACAATCCTAACCCATTCATTTTGCCCGCAGAGTGTTTAGACCCACTCATATATACTGTACATATACAATAATTTAGCTGCCAGCAATGTCTTTCTGTGTTCCCAAGTGGGAGATAATGTCACAGACTGCTGACTTCCTGATGTCACAGGGACATGCTCGATCTCAGAGGAGATACACTCAGTGTCACTGTTATTTGTAACTCATATCCATGTGTATTTTCTTCACTTAGCGTGGTTGCAAATGGTGATGTTTTAAACCCCGCCATGAGGCTGCTGATCCACCAGAGGATGCTGGGCCAGTTTGACAGAATACTAGAGATGATCACGGAGAAGATGGGTTTGAGAGTCCTGGGGGGTGTCCGAAGGTACCACAAAAAAACAACAACAACAACAACAAAAAAAAAAAAAACATATGGAACATATGGACTGTATTTTTTTTCTCCCTACATCATGATATAATGTCTGTTTATACTTGTTAACGAAATAAATCAAGAACAGCACATGACAGAGGCTTCAGACTTAAACCACATGTTCTTCCATCATAACAGATGATCTCATTAGATTTTCTAGCACCTTGCTGCATACATTTGCATATGAATGAAACTGAATTTTCTTCAAACTGCTTCAAGTCATTTATGTTAGCGTAGACCTTTTTTGAATAAGTTTTCACTTGTTGTACGTGATACACACGCCCACATATTCTCTATAAAGACATGAATGTGGTTGTTGGTGTTAGTGAATAAATGACCACATGATGATTGTGGGTGGGCATTCAGCAACGAGTCCATCTCGTTTTGACTAACTGGTGCAAACACATGATGGAAATCGTGGGGCTTTTGACTCTCTTTGTGTGCTCTAGTCTCTACACCTATGAGGGACACCAGGTGACTGATGGGAATCAGCTGGAGAGCGGTCAGCTTTATGTGGCTGTGGGAAGAGAAAAGTTTAAGAAGCTGGCCTACAGTGACCTGCTCTTCACCAAACCAAGAGGGACAAGGAGGGTCAATGGGTAGGCAGAAAATATACTGGAATAGCACGTTCTCTGAAGACTGACATCTTGATAGAGAATCCAATTTAGTCAGTGGTTCTATCACACGTCTGCATTGTATTATTTGATAAACTGATTCTCAGAACATCTTCACATGTATCTTCTGAATGTTTCAGAAAGGCATCTCTTTATAGAGGATTATTTGGTGTTCTTTTTTTCTCCTCCCCCATATGACACAACCAGTTGAAAAATAATGCCATAGTAGGGTGTGCCTTTATAACTTCGGAATTTCCCATTTTTTCCCATGCTTACAGTATCTATATTGATACTCATCCTATAATACAAACATGAAAATTTTGAACTTGCACAAACTGATATAGAGGCTAAGATATAGAAACTATTAATGTCCATTTTGTGTGAATGTCTCTTATATACTGAATAAACCCCTTAAACAGGTGTTTTTTAATTGACCAGTATATCTCAGGTTACTGATTTGACATGCAGCAAACAACACTTTCAAGTGATACACATTGCTAGTATCCATCAGTATGTAGAACCTTGAGTTCTTCTTCATCAAGAGTTATAGAAATGTAAAAATGGAATACTATGGCTACCAGAGATGGTTCTTGGAGACCGTTCAGTTTGTGTTCTAGTGTGGCAACTAATTACTCCTCCAGGGCTAATAGCTTCCCTCAAACCTCCTGAAAGCTACATCCCTTAGCTCCAAATATTATTTGCAAGATGAATAATTTACTGCACATGAATAAAAGTTCTAGTGCTTATATTTTAAATTATTATTATTTTACTTTGAATGGACAAAAATGAAAATTTACAGTGTTTACAGTTTTCCATGCTCATATTGAACAAAAAATCTAATCTATCTATCTATCTATATATCTATATATATATAGACTATTTAATAGGCGTTTAGCTTTACCTATACTGGGGTTTACAAAATTACATGGCTAATATCAGATGTGCTCATGAACCAGTTTTGTAAAGCAGGTACTTCATATCATGTGTTTATGTAAATTACATCTTTTTGTCTGTTTTGTCTACAGAATGAAAGCCTACTCTCTTCCACCTATCTACAGATTCTCCAAGCACAATGGAAATGTAAGAACTGCATTATCCCTTTGCATGAATTATTTTGATTATTTAGGTTTGAATGAAATATTTTTACTGTTAAAAACAGTATTTTCTCTTGGATTTTTTTTTTTTTTTTCAGCAGCGGTGCTGGTGTGCGCACATTCGCAAGTACATGACGCCAGATCTGCCTTTACACGCACTGGTGGAGGAATAGTCATATTAGCTAAATTATGTTATCAGAATCGTTATATATAGGGTGATTATTGTTCACATTGTTATGTGTGTGTTAATTTATCAGGAGCTTTTAGGGGGAGGCCCAGATAGCCATAGTTCTAAATGTCAATGAATGAAATGCCTCAATGCTGACAATTGCTCACAATATTCCATAAAAATCCATAAATGGAAATGGATCATATAAACTCAATGTTTTTTTTTTTGTTGTTTTTTTTTTAACTTTCACTTGATACTGCCATATCATGTTAATGTGTCATGTTTTAACGTTTAGTTCCCCAGCCCTAGCTAATTTAAATAACTTTGGTCTTAACCTTCAAAGAAAATATAATAAGCACTTTCTCATATCAAAAGATAAACACATGCAGCAAGGATAAGCAAAAAGTCTCTTCATCTCAACAGGAAGATGTGCATGATATTTTGTACATTTTCTTCTTATTTCCACACTGTATATACAGTATATAAAGTTTGTCATTAACTGACTAGACTTCCACTTCCCCCAGAGTAAATCCACGGTTCAATATAGTGACAGTGGAGACTCCAAGGCCTCCCCTCCAGGCCACAGCGGAAACAACAAGGAACACCTGGCCTCCATCGTCAGAGAAATCTCTCAGGCCAGACTCCTCTCGCTCAGGAAGAAGAGGAGCGGACAAAGCATGACCCTCGGCACCTCTGACAATGGTAACATGGGAGAAAATAGAACAGAATCGAGTATGGAATTTATATTACTAAATGATGATATGTTTGTGTTCTGTATTAGTAATTCAATTATCACCAACAATAGTGATAAAAATGTCTTATTAATGTGTTGAGGTGTGATGACATTTAAAAAAAAAAATCTGTGACAGACTTCGATCTCAAAACTGTCACAGGCTATTGTTCTGCAGCTGCTGCTGAGTATCTACTGAGTGTCATCCCCATGTGATTCACCGTTTTCTATTAGTAATTGTTTATATGCAATTACTAATAGCGCTTGGATGTGTGTGTGTGTGTGTGTGTGTGTGTGTGTGTTTTAAATGACAAATTGAATATCTAAGTGGGTGTATGCATTCATGTGTGATTGCATGTGCTTGTGCAATTCAGAAGATGAGTGTTTGGCTTCAACAACATTCCCTCTCTACTACACCTGTCAAGATAATACGACATGGACATATACAAATTACCTCCTGACCTTTGAATGTCTGTATGTCTTAGTTGTCTTCCTCCATAGATAATTACTGCAACCTGTGGCACAAACAGGCCTATATAGCCTACAGTTAAGATTATAATGTATAGAGATATATGATGTAATGCATGGTGTTTGAAATCTTATGTAACCTGCTGTGTACTTAAATGCCCACATAGTGGCACTGTTGCCCTGCAAAAAATACAGCAAGGAATATTGAAAGTAGGTCTAGTATGATGACATTAACTGCTATTACAAGAAACACATTACGTCATCCTCTTGGCTTCTGATCATTCTTTTATAATGACCAGAAACTCTCTACTTCCAGTTAAACTTCACTTGTGTGCTTATTGGCAGCTGACACTCCTTCCACCATTAAGGTGTTTTGTTGCTTCAGGATCCTGATATTTTTTTTTTTCCATGAATGACATCTGCATTACATACAATAACTATTGGAGAGCAGTTCAGAGCATTTTTTTCTATTTTTTTATGATCATTTTACAGAAAAGGGATTTAGATTTTCTGCAGACTGCTGCTGACCTCGTTGCAACTCCTACTGCGGTATGAGCCACATTACGTCATCTCGTGGCTCATGATAGATGTTGCTGGTTTTCTCCTCTGGCAGGATGGTTGACAGCAGAAGCCCAAAGGAGCGTGGAGAATTGTGTCTGTGGTTCAGGGGAGCTGGCATTTTGCATCAAAAGAGAGGAATAAGGAATGTGTGTGTGTGTTTTGTCTGTATCTGTGTGTGCATGTGAGCATTTGAAATCTGTAATGTCACCCTCAAAATCCTCTGTACATCAGATTGTGTGGCATGTCATATTATAGCCACAGAAAACCATGCTGCATTATTGGTCCCCTTGGGTGACATTGACCAAAGATTGAATTAACAGACAGACAGCTCGGAAAACAAGATCTGGCATTAGACGAGATCGTTTGAACGGCTTAGAGAGCATATCACATTCTCATGCACCCTCCACTGACCTATGAAGTCTTTTGTTAAATGCTGACATGTTTACAAGAAACAACATTTTGCTTATTTGTTTGGCTCAGTAGCTTGGCGTCGTGGATACAGTGCAGTTTCTGTGTATGGCAGTTAGCCTGTCTCTGTCCATGGTGCTGAACAGACTCAACGTAAGATACAGTAGGTTCAAATGTCCCAAAGGCATCCTTATTCTTTTTTGTTCATTGCCCTGTCCAAAGAAAATCAATGCTGAAATATTATTTGTCCATTTGGCTTCTCAAAAGCAAACATGAGCTGAAATCATAGCTGCCCATTGGCTTACCACAAACAAATTAGCTCTACATCCGTTAGCCTTCCTGGAGCAGGTTAAGTTTAGTGTTGTGGTCTCGTTCGTCCAGTTTAGCTGCTCAGTGGGAACATAGTGTTTATATCACCTCTGCTTAGTGATTCACAGCAGAGCAGAGGCGTTTTTGGTGTTATTTTCCCCTTGGGGGAAATCCTGCCCTGGTCGGGTATGAGGTAAACACATCGCGATCTGCTGCCAAAAAGGAATGCAGCCAAAAAAGTTGGCTGACTGGCAGAGGCCGTGGAAAGAACACAGCATGAAACCCACACTTCAGATCTCTGGTGTGCTGGAGCATTGGAGCGAAAACAAAAGATTATTATAAAGGTGTCATGTCATTATAAATGTATTTGCGATGAGAGGAATAGAGGGAAGTTCAGAGAGAGATGAGAGAGAAAAAAGATAAATGGGACAGAGTGACCCTGTAACTTGAGATTCACCCTCTGTTCTGTGCTGACTCTGTTGTGACAGCGAGGTTAGTTTTTGTGTGTGTGTGTGTGTGTGTGTGTGTGTGTGCATGTGTGTGTGTGTATGTGTGTGCGTGTGCATGTGTGTGTGTGTCCATGTGTGTCAGTACGCCGGTCCCCATTATTCACTGTCTATCAGCTGCTGGGAGCCAGACTGAGGATGAGCGCGGCAGTTTCTGCCTGTGCGTATTATAAAGCTTCTGACTTTTCTGCTTCATTAGAGTGAACACAGTGGTGAGTGACAGCAAAGATGAGGGGGAGGCAGCTTGACAAGCCATGCAGCAAAGGTCATGGAATGAATTTGAACTTCCCATAACAAAGACATTTGGTTTAAAAGACTTAACCAACAAGACACATTGCCTGTCGTATGCTTCGCCCAACAAAGTTACACTTCATAGTAGCTCAGTTTGACCAGTGTAAGCTGAGAACACTCGTGTTCAGTTTGTAACCAATTAGCAGTTGTTGCTAACCTCAAAATAGAAGAAGGATGTTCACAAGTGTTCTTTTTCATACAGGGCCTTTGTGATCAGTTCAGTTTAATGGCTCCCTTGAGAAGGAGAGAGAGAGAAGAAGTAAAAAGAGCAGCAGGAATGGGGAAAAAGGAGAAGAATAAAAGATAGGAGAAAGAGGAGATGCTGATGCGGTTGGACACAGGTGAGGAGGACATAGGAGACAAAGAGAAGAGATGATAAAAGAGGAGGTTAAAGAAGAAGAGGGAATAAAAGGTTGAGATGATGAAGGGAGGAGAACATTATGAGGAAGCATGGAGAAGAGAGAGAAAAAAAGGAGCACAGGTGGAATCAAATGGCGAATGTGGTGAATAGCCTGAGATGGTGAAGCACGAGCGCTGGGTGTAAAGAAAGGCTCAGAGAGATATTGAAGGGTAGAGGGATGGGGCGGGATCAGATAATTGCCTTTCATTTTGATAATCTCTCCATTTAGAGTCATCAAAGCAGAATTTTACTTGTCTCTGCCCCTCGCTGAGGCCAAATTGCTGCTCTGAAAATCAACAAAAGAGCCTTGCATGTTGAGGAGGAAGGACAGACAGGAAGGTATGGATGAGAGGAAGGAGAGGAAAGGCACTGATGGAGGGAAGTGCGTGTGTGTGTGCGCGCAGTGGGGGTGGTGGGTGGGGGTCCACTGACAGAGGACAGAGTGTGTCTTAATTATCTGGACTCTTACATGGCTTGAACATGCCTCCGCGCATGCATTAATGAGGGGGCACAGCATTGCAAGCTTTTTGATTTGCAGAATTATGTGTGTGTCCTTTTCAAGTCTATCAAGCCTGAATGAGTATGAGTATCTGTCAGTATACGCAAATTTTCCTCCTTCAGATGATGCAGAGCATTGGACCAAGAACTGCAGGATTAATAAATGACATACAGACACTGCTTTTTAGAATACAAGTTTGTTTAAGGCCAGAAAATCAGCTTGGATCCCTTGCTTGTCTCAGCAGCGTGAAAGGTGACTGCTTCAAACAATCTAAAAGCAATACCTGTTAATAGTAAATTTTAGCTTTAAAACCTCAAGGGCATCCTCTTCCCGCAAAACCTTGTGTTATGAATAGCCTGCTACTTCCTTTTCATGCACTAGGGCCCATATTTGAATGTACTGCAGCAGGAGCCAATTCAATTTATGATACATGACAGATCCACGTCACGTCTGTTCCCATTATTTTCCTCGGAGGGACTTTGATTGGAAGTCGAGAAAGTTTAAGGTTGAGGCATTCTTCAGGAAAAAACAAATTTCAAGAAGTCAAAATGGAAACATTCTTGGTATTATTTACAAGTTGAATGTGAAAGAAATGAAGATTGTTGTGTGTGTGTGTGTGTGTGCGCGCGTGCCTTTGCACATGCATGGGCCCATCCAGCCAGATCAACCTTCTGCCTCTGGTGTCATAAAATGTGATGCTGCCTTGGGGAATTAGCCCTGTTAGCATATGTTTCTATAATGCCTGTCAGCATGAAATAGGGTTCAAAACAGCCTTGGGAGGCAGTAGACATGTACACAAAGAGGCTGTGTCTTAAATCATGTGCCTGTGTCAAAAAAAGAGGTTAAGCAGCGAAGGATGAGAGATGGCAACATTTAAAGTTTTTATTTTTCCCCTTGCCAAGTTCTTAGAAAGTGTGGTTTGTGAGCACAGTTTTTGTATGTGTGTTATGTGTGTGCCTGTGTTTCCGTGCATTGACGCACACACTTGTACGCCACATTTCAGACAAACATGACCATCCTTCCCTATCCCTCCTTCATTCTTCCTTTCCTTTCATCTCTCTCTTTTCACTACAGTAGAAAAAAAGGCTTCTTCATGACCCTTTGATGCAGGATTACTGGATTAAAGAGCAGGGTAGCTGTGCTAATCTGCTACGTTAATCTGTTAACAAGTGTTTCAGCTGTGACACACAACGGTGTTGGCTATGACATGCAAAGCATAAGGTTAGGGTAACGTGTGACACTCTCAATGACACAAATTTTCTTAAGGCCTGTCACTTTTAATCTAGGCCCGCTTTGCATGTTTTAGGGGCCTTTTTTTTTTGAGGTTGAGCCAGTAGACGTGCATCTGAAGTGGTTATGATAGAGCATCTGCAGGGTTTGTATAAGCCCGAGACGCTGAAACAACATTGACATACAGCCTAAATGGCAAGAGTAAATATCTGACATTTGTGGGGATCTAAAATTTACATCATGTGTTGGAGACAGGCTTAAGATAGCATCTGAAGTTGCTGTGCTGCCAGAGCAAAATGCTGTGTGTCCATCCCATAATGCACTTGCTCATACATTATTACAGGTTGTGTATTACAGTCATCAGCCAGCTGTAGTTCAAATAATGTAGTTTGGGGTCAAAGAGAACATGAAAACAAATTGCACAGGATGTAAAGCACATCAGCAAAATGCTGAATTTAGAATTTTTCACTGAGGTCTTCATTCATACTTAATACAACGGTAAAAAATATTACTTTCAGTCTATCTTGGTTCAATGATCAAATACTCGACCACATCCAATGATAATTAAGTCACTACTGAGGAAGACTTTAGAGCATAAAATAGCTTAATATTGCTGCATTTTGGAGCATGGAGTCGTGCATGCTTGTTGAGAAGGAAGAAAAATCCAGTTTCAATATCTGTCCATATTACACTTATTAGACATGAGCCTTTTGGAATAAAACCTTCATTTAATGGAGATACTGGATAGTAAGGTTTCAGGCAACTGTGAGAAAAGTGAGAGAGAACAAACTCCATGAATTATTAAAATATTTAACTGAAGCCATGACCTTTATAAATATTACTCGGCCTGTCTGACTGCAACATTGTTAAGCAGAGCTCTCCTCTGATTTAATGTCAAAGCTATTTAAGCACAGGACTGCACATAAGAGGCATTTTCTACACCACTGAAAAGGTTCACTTCAGAGATAATGGTATGGTATCTTATTTTTATATGGGTGCATCTCGGAAACAAACTTTAATGTAAAGAATGTTATGCACCAGATATGCTTTACAAAATCAATGTCATAGACCATGTGCCCACACAAGAGAATGAGACCTGTTTCTCTTTTTAGTGCATTCAAGATATTTGAAATAAATATGCTTAAGATGTTATGATATTTTAGTCATAACCACAGTTTCCATCAGGCTTATTGAGTTTTTAAAGGGACACTCCAGGATTTGAACAGAGCATGTCCATAAAGTAAAAAAAAAACAACAAAAAAACAAAAAAAAACATCTAGATCAAAAGCTGCAGAGGCTGAGATATCATATTTTATTCCACAGATATGGTATCTGTCATTAGAGAAGCTTCCTTTTTACAGGCTAAATAGAGCTTCAAGTAAACCGAGCTCCATGTATAAAATTGGTGGTGTACCCCTTTGATAGAATTGCTGTGACTGTCTTTGCACACTTGTGTTTTAGAGACTGAGATGTGCAGTATGTTTACACGGAGCCTCACCTTAACCCCAAATCTAATGATTCTCTTGATACCCTTGCTTTGTGCTCTTCTGCCTTGTAAACTGAATTCTATGAAAATATATTGTGTGTATGCATGTGAGAGATAAACACATGGACATGCAAAATGTCCAGTCATCAGATTTTACGCTAAGCAGCTGGACTGGTTTCTCGGTGTCACATCACTATAAATGTTTTAACAGGACCCTGGTCAGTGACTGGAGCACACTTGCTGAGTGGCAACATTTGATAATTACCATTCAGAGTTACTACCCATGTTGTTTTACACCCCACCATAATTCAGGCATGTGCTGACTAGGGTAAATCAGCAGGGTGTATATAAGCAATATACTGTACGGTGCTGTGCTGTACTGTATGGTGATATGCAGAGAGTGGTGTGTGGAGTGATTTAGGTACATTAGGTGGTGTGTCATGGCTTGAGTGTTTATTTAACACTGAAGAGCTAATCCACTAGAAGTAGAATTGGCTTGTGGAGGCCATGTTAATGATTTTTCCATGCTTTGGTTTATAAGCATGCAGTAAATACACTGTGTATTGAAGCAGTGATTTGGTTTTATTCAGAACTGCAACCTCTTAGGGATGTTGTTTTGAAAGAATGAGGATTCTGCTTTTGTGAAGCCAGAAAAAAGAAAACACTATTGACTAGTCCGTCCAAAGCATTTCCAGGAACATGTCTCTCTAGTATGCTTGTAAGACAGATGTCATCCTGTCAGAGGTTATAATGCCTGAGTGTCTCCAGGTGCACATTGACTACAAAAAGAATGCTGTGGATGTTAGGTTATCAGTAGACTGCACAGTAAGTTCTGGGTAAAGATTTTCTAATAAGCACTGCAATAATTGGAATACATACAAATTCGAGAAAGGCAAATAGTTTTTTTGTATTTGATGTTTTGTTTTGATATTATCAGTGCACTTTCTTGAAAAAACCTCACTAATATGGTTTTCTAGTCGTGTCTCAGCACAAGACAAAGCTTTATTCAGTTCAGTAGGTTTTCCCTGAAGTGGCACAGCACTGAGGACTTCTTCTAATCCTAGAAAAATGACATTAAAGCTTCTAGAGAAACTAGAGGAAATGATTTGCACAGCATTAAAAACAGCAGGTTTCTCCAGGATGGTGATTTCGCAGCCATAAAAAGCATCATACATCCTCAATGAACCTATTCATGTTTTCAATTTGCAATGGAAAAAAATGTATTCTTGAACTTGCCTGCCACAGATTTCCTGTGGTGTTGAGAACTTGATTGCACTGTATGGCTTTTACACAGAAATGCTTCCTGGAGGGGTGGAAAAGCTTTTAAACTTATTAGACCCCACAGTTCTCTGCAAGGCATGGCTGCCCACACAAGGAAACACTGAATTAATGCACATTGTCTCATTTGCCATTAGAACTTCATGTTCTTCATAAAAAGAGAGTGATACTATGCAGTTCTTTTATTTTGTTCCACAAAAAGACAAGTCTTTATTCCCATAAAACATTCTCCAACTCCCTGTTGAGTTTAATCTCATTCTTACAACTTCTGTAAACAAGAAATGACTGCTGACAATCCCTTATATGCTGTAGAAGAAGTTGGAAGATGTACCTTTTTGCTTACACTGTGCCAGGACTTGAATAAAAAAAAGATATTCTGTGGCAGATTCAGGGTTCATCTGAGCATGGGGAACCACAGGGAGTTGTTTCTTGCTGTGTTACATGTTGTTTTATTAATTAAGTTGATTTATGTAATCCGTACATATTTCATGGAATAGTTTTCACATTGTGTTATTCCCCTGTGGTATCAGGGTTACTAGAAGTGAATGAGCACATCAAATGGAAACACAGATCAAAGAAATGCTGCACCATGTTATGTGTCTGAGGTGTGGAGATGGAGATCACAAAAGTCCTGTTTTTATTTATTTATTTCATTTTTTATAAAGCAGTCCCCTAAAACTAAAATCCCAAAATCCCACAGAGGCAGAATGTCTGTCTGTGTGTGTGTCTGTGTGTGTGTAAAGAGATATATACCGTTTGCTTGTTGTGGAGTGGGAGGTTATTGTAGTTTACTACCTGCTATCACTTCATCTTCAGTTGTGTTTTATTACATTTCTCTGGAACACCAGTCATTTATAACTTTACCTCTCATAAGAATGGCAGCGAGAGCCATTTATGTGAGTAATTATACCCGCTTACAGTTGCATCCTTGTTTTACTTCACTCTGATGGATGAGATGTAGCATTACCCCTGAAATGTGGGTGTGCTCTACTGGTGTTTGTGTGCCAACAGTGCATAAATGAAGGAAGGAATGTGTGTGTGTGTGTGTGTGTGTGTGTGTGTGTGAGAGAGAGAGAGAGAGAGAGAGAAAGATTTTTGCATGATTATGACAGAAAGAAAGACATTTTATTCACACTTGCACACACATACACAAAACTGTCCAACCAATTGCAATGCTGGAGCCCAAATCTACTGGATTTAATGAAGAGCAAGAAGGGGGAGACTAAATATTGTATTTAATTTGATTTAGCATTTTCATGAGCCTGTGCCTCATCCTCAAATCACGTTAAGATGTTTAGAGTCGTGGTGGCTCATCCACTGCTTACTGCTTACAGTCAATCGTTCGGCCCTCGCCACTAATGAATGCAGGCGATTTCCATAAAATATTCTTAAAGAGGTCCGTTATTATTACCATAACGTTTCATCTCCTACCATAGCTAAACTTCAATCAGTTTTGCATTTGAAATGCATTAAATGTCTCCATAAACTCTTCTAATCTCCACCCGAGTCATTTTTCTTCTTTAACTGGTATTTGTAGAAAGGGAAACTAATATTAAAGACATTAATTACACTGTTCTCTTTTTTTTTCCTCCACACTCTTTTGCCGCTTATTTCTGATTGGAAACTTCAGTCTCATCCAGTGTTTCAAAACAAGTGCGTAATTATGTTGTTTATCAGAGCGTATAGTTGTATTCCTCTTATGATGTTTAGGGTTAATTACTCCAAGGCCTTTGATGCACATGCTCACATGAAAACTGAAAATCCCCACATTAATTTTGCACTCCAACAAACCTGCCTTGCTGAGCTGATTGCTTCAATAGAAACGAGTGTGTAGCTGGTATTGAGTTGCTGTATTATGTCTTCATTTAAACAGAGGGATCCACAGTATCACTTTGCAGTTGTTCAGACTGTCTGTGATGACAGGTGTTTCCTCAGGGGGCCAGTGGAAGATGTTTTCTGTAGCGGAAACTAATCTTGTGGACTGTTATTAAGGCTCATCATATTTCATTTCTTTTTTTCTCTCATCTTTTTCTGCTGCCATGCGAGTACTTTATTTAGTCTTTCTCGCACAGTTTGTGTTGGACAAAATAATCTTGACACAAGGTTGCAACTTAAGTAAAAATTGGAAACTGAAAAAGCTTCAGCAAAAACCAGAAACCAGTCATTTATCCAAATTAAAAAGAAAATGGAGGGCCCATTTCTCCCTTCATGAGTGCCTACGCTAACACTGAAAACCACTGTTAGTGATAAACATTAGCACTGGAATCTCTGAGCAGTGGTTAAGGTAGAGCAACCTCTACCTTATGAAATATACCTGTGGTGATCATGAGGATGATTCCTGTGGTGGTGATAGCAATAATGATGATGAATATGATAGTAATCTAATGTGACATTCATATTCTCAATCTTCTCACGACCTTCAACTTCCCTGCAGTGCTCTTCCCACCCCTCAGCTTGTAAAATGTTTACTGTCTCTCTCTCTCTGGCACACGTCCATTGTCTGGGGAAGTTGTTTACTTGCCTGAAAAAAAAAGTGATGAGTGGTTCCCGCCTTTACCACCAGGTGTCACTCTTGTGCTGTGTTTGTTCAGGTTCTGAAAACATAACTGCTGAATAAAAGCTGCACAATTTCAACAAGTCACTTACAGGAGAATGTATAAAAGCTTTGTTATTCATAGAGGAGGTTTTATGGATTTCTGAAATGATGTAATGGGCTTTGACTGAATTACACAGCCTATTTGTGATAGTTGTATATAAACAAACACAGTGCTGTGGTGTACCATGTACGGTGGTGTATTCTGCTTCATTTATTCTTGTTGAGTCTCTTTAAGACAAAATGTCACTCAGTTAATCAAAATATTGTTCAGGTCTTTGATGCAACTGATATCATTTTATTATATTTCTGTTAATTTTGTCTGTTTTGGCCCAGACAAGTCTACTTAAGTCTGTGTTAGATAAAATAAATGTCTCTCATTCACACTTATCACTCAACTCCAGGTTATATTGACCCTAACAAGCCCATTCAAGATATAATATCACATGGATGTGATGAAACACATTGATTTATATGTGCCATAACATCACAGTGAAACATTCTTTATTATTTTTTTCTTTAAAGGAGAAGTCAACTTCCTGTAATATCAGCTTCGCTTATCTGCCTTGCTCAGTGCACCCGGTTAAAATGTCTCCCTCTTATTCTCAGATGACCTGGAGTCAAAGGTTGATGATGGAAACACTGACAACAAAACACCTCAAGACCAGCCAGCTGAAGAGGTACATACAGTAGTATACATAATACACTACTGCAAAGACAGTTTTATAAACAGAGGTAAACTGTGGGTAAACATTCTGCTTGTCTCATTAGGGGGTACAGCAGACACATTTCCGGCCATAGTGTTGTCAGTTTGGTTATTTGTCGCATGTCAATCTTTTTGTCATGGTTTTCTGGAAATAACTTATTATGATTGTATATTTATATCATCAGGAACTGGCTGAGTCTGATGCTTCTTTTCTGATGATTCTCATAAGAATGAGACAAAACTTTTATTTCAGCTGTTAATTCTTTAAGACACAGAATTGATACTAATATCACCCATGTGTTAAGTGAATAATTAATTAATTATAGAATTCTGTAACGTCTCTTATTTAATTACCCCTTGATACCCCCTGATTGATATACCGTTATAACCACTTGTTGCATATTGAATGACATTCCATAAAAAAGGTTCTTGAAAATCTCATGACATTATAGAGCTATCACTCTCTTTCAGGAAAGTGTAGATCACACACACACCTACACACATTTAGAGAAATTGTTTTTGTGGCATTTCATCCACAGAAACCTGCAGATAATGATGCGAAAGCCACAGAGGAGAATGGTTTAAAGGAAGGCGAGCAGGACGAGGCTGCTGCTGAAAACACCACAAAAGAAGACACTTTGGCCGGCAAAGAAGAGAAGGAGGAAAACCAGGAGAGAAATAGTGAAACTGGGGGAGGGGAAGAGGAAAAGGAAAGTAAAGAGCCAAGTAATGAGAAAGCAGACAAATCAACAGTGGGACCTGAGGAGGTGAAGGAGGAGGTAAAGGAGGAAGTAAAGGAGGAGATGAAGGAGGAGGTAAAGGAGGAGATGAAGGAGGAGATGAAGGAGGAGGTAAAGGAGGAGGTGAAGGAGGAGATAAAGGAGGAAGTAAAGGAGGAGGTAAAGGAGGAGGTGAAGGAGGAGGTGAAGGAGGAGGTGAAGGAGGAGATAAAGGAGGAGGTAAAGGAGGAGGTAAAGGAGGAGATGAAGGAGGAGATAAAGGAGGAGGTAGAGGAGGAGGTGAAGGAGGAGGTCCTGGATGAGAGTAAGGAGGAGGTTAAGAGTGAGGAGCAGGGGTCCAGCAGTAGCAACGGTGATAAGAGCCAGGATAGTAAAGAGAAAGAGGATGGAGGCCATACATCTTCTGAGGGTGAAAAGGATGAGCAAGTTAAAGGAGAAGGAGAAGAGAAGCAAGATAAAGATGATGAAAAGGGGGAGGAAAGCACTGAGGACCAAAATAATGATGTAGACACAGAAAAGGAACAGAAAGAGACAGAGAGCAGCAGTGACCCAGGGAACACTCAGTCAGATAACGAGACAAAAGAGAACGATAATGACAGAAGCAACAATAGCAACAGTAACCAGGAGGAAGATGCGAGCAAAACAAAAGAGGGAGAGTTGGGAGAAGAGGAGAGAAAGGTGAATGGAGAGGTCAGTGGAGAAGATGATCAGGTGGAAAGTGAAGCAGAGCTGGACATGGAGGGGAACAGTTCAGCCAGCAAAGATACCAAAGCAAATGGAGAGAAAGGGGAGGATGGTGATAAAGAAAAGCAGGAGAACAGCACAAAAGAGAAGGATTAGGAAAGAGAAGTTATTGGATGAGCAGTGCTGAAAATAGGAAGCAATATTTTACAATACAATATAAAAATAAAGAAGGTGGCAGAGCAAATTCATGGAAAGTAAAGAAAGCCTTGAGTGCAGATATTTAGTACATGGCCTTGTAGAAGTTGCACTGAAAAGAAGATAGTTCCACAACGCTGAGCAAGTAATAGAATCTTTGAATGGCTGACTGCTAAATGATGGCAAGTACAAAAACTGTTATTATTAACTACTATTATCATACAAATTTCAGGTATGTATTCAAAAGCTATTCATCAAAACACTATCCATGTCTGAAAGAGACAAAAGAAATAAAAGCTATACTGATATATTTTTTTATTTTCCATTGAGACATACTGTTAACTCTTGGGCTGCTTTGTTGTTTCAGTATACACTGTGAGCACTGTAGTGAGTGATGCAGGGAAATAGAAATATATAAAGCTGCAGTCATACATTATGTTTAAATCCAAAAATATAAGTTTATTTTTAACAGGCATAATTCTGCTAGCTGCTTATTTTGAAAGAGGGCTTTTGTATGTATGATATTTTTTCTATTTCCCAAAGCAAGTGATACAAATGAGCCTTTTAAGTGAGTACAATAAGCTATATGTAATACTGTATGTGTCTGAATATTAAGCTAAATTATATGATGAATTAATTTGAGAGTCTTCTTTGTAAAGCTGTTCCAAATCATAATCCTTCATTATTTAGTCATTATGTCTCATGAATATTTGTTTGTTTATTTATTTATCTTATACCAAAAAATCCTGAAAATTATAGTTAGGCATCTTTAAAAGATGCTTTATTGTAACAGACTTTTATGCCTTTGTCAGTTCATTATAAAATTATGCTTAATCAATTTGTCAAAAAAATAAAAATAAAAACAATACTTGGAATGTTGGACAAATTGGACAATCTGCTGTATGTGATACAGATTATTTACTTTACTACTTATTTACTTACTTGTTCTTATTTTGGTCTTGTTTTAGACAACAGTAGTGAGCCCTTGGTTTGCCTCTATTTCTGTTTCTTCTTTTCTTTTTTCAAACATGGTTTCTTGCTGGAAATGGGCAATGGCGATAATTGTAAACATTGCTGTTGCTTTCCACTGCTGGAGACAGCTCTTGGCGAACAAAACAAAGTTTGATGCTGAATTCACAACTTTTCATCAAGATTGGTAAGTAAACAGCTAATGATGGTAACTGGCTATGTAGCAAAACCAAAAACTTACATATAGCACCTTTAAGGGAAAGTTAGTGGCCTGTCATTACTGTACTACTACTATGAATATGAACACTCCAAAATGAGTATGTCTTATGCCCAGTGGCAGTGTAAAAAGTACATTTGTCTCTGCAGTGTAGAATAGTACAAGTATTGCATAAAAAAGAAAATAGTCAAGTAAAGTACCTCAGACCTTTAGCTCAATGCTTAAGTAAATGTGCACCCACCTTTTGTATATACTTTATAGATATGTATTATATAATGTTGTTGCTGATGTCACATGTAAACAAAAAGGAATAAGCCCTTTGCAACACTGGAACTCATCATTAAGGAAAAGGAGGTGACAATCCTCACCCCCTGTAGCCAATCACTTAACAGCAGAATATGGTGTTGAATAATATTTCAACTATTTGTCTAACATTAGCTCCAAATCCAGCACAGACAGCAACAGTGATGAATACCATGTTGCCAGGTCAAATGATCCTCAGAGCTAAAGGCAAGGCATGTTAGAAATACAGCTGATGATGTTGGAGTTAAGGAACATCACTAGTATGGTGCACAATTCTTTTGTCATCTCTTGTATTCATCTCAGTCAGTATTTCCATGCAAACTAGTCATTTTTTAAACTCTGCATAAAAACATTTAGAATGTAATGTAGCTAAGACTTTTCATTTTCATTCAGTCATTTTGCCTCTCTGTTTTCCCATGAAACAAGGTTGTATAAAGCAACTGTAAACTGCCTTCCACTGGCAGGAAACTATAGTGTGACCCGCGATCTAATTTCAGCATCTATGATGCCCTCACCACCCTCTCATCCCTGCAGCTGCTTAAATTGGAATTCATGCAGTCAATGTGTTTGTGAGTCACCATCCCATGAGAGTGGGAGAGCATGGGTGAGAGAGAGGGTGAGGCAGGAGGAGAGAGCAAAGAGCAAGCGACACAGAGAAAGGCAGAGGAGGTGGGGGCCGGTGTGTGTGTGAGTCATACAGCCTGACTGGTCGGGGTGATGATCCTTAAGGTGCTATTTCTGGAGTTACCATCAATTCTGTCTTATCTCCACCACTGGCCCCTTTCAGTGTGTGTGTGTGTGTGTGTGTGTGTGTGTTAATAAGGCCCTGAATAGCACAGACACTCTTGTGCACTTCCCCTACCTAAATGACTCTTCTGATTGATTACAAGCTCCTACTCAGTGTAATGAAGTCTTTATATGTTGGGAAACCATTGACCGTTTGGAATCTTTTATTAATGAAAACCAAATCCTACAATTCTTCATTTTCTCTCTATTTTCTACATAAAAGGGATATACTATCTCCAAGAACAAGAAAGGACCCTGCTTAGACACATAGAGTTTATTATCTCATTATCTCAGGTACTTAAAAATACTTAAAAGTGTCAGTTGTAGGGCAAAATTCAAAACAGCAAAGCAGTGAATTAATAAGGAAAACGATGCTAAAGAATGAAGTACAAGAATAAAATGACATTAAAAAAAACAGAACTATTCTAGATAAAAAGACAGAACAACAGATATTCAGCCTAATGTCCCATGTGAGGTTCTCAGTATTATCAGCTATTAAGTATTATCATTAAATATTAGAAATTTTTTTTTTCTGTTTATTTGCTATTGAGTTTAATGAGTATATTTTGATATAAGGATACACAGAATCTTCACACATTTTGAGCTGCAGATATTTCAGTTTTATTGTGTTCTCTGAAAAATAGACATCCTGTATATAGACACTGATATATATTTGTTCTTTATCCAATCCAACCTTCCAATAAGTACAGTATACTTTTATTTTTATTTGATGGGAGAATCCACTGTTACATCAGGAAACAATTAGAGATGGAATCAGAGGAAATGAGATCAAATTCAGAATTAGAGCAGAGAAAATCTCCATCTTGGATTTTGGATTGCACTGAAGTTCTCAACTTCAATCAGTTGAAGGATAAAAATAAAATCACAATTCACAACTATAACTCAGCACATTTATTGACCACTTACTAAAGTTCCAATGACACGGGATAGTTTGTTTATAGCAGCTTGGTTTATTCCTCTTGTACTGTAGGTTTGCAGCTTAACAGTGGTTGAGCAAGTTTCTTGAAAAATGTCATAACTGATTATTAGTATGTTGTTCTTCATAGTTATAGCTACTACAGCTGTTTGTGTTGAATCTGAGACCGAATGTGTTGAGACGACATCACAGAATTCAGTAAAAGTAAAAGAAGAAATGCAATAAAGAGGAGAACCAAGGCTGTGAGAATGACTTAAAAGGTCAACTTACATGGACATAAACTGCACAGCAATTCACTATTTTATACATCAAGTATCCTGTGTTGATGCTGCATGGATTTGAAGAGAATACATTGTTTGGAAGAACCTGTTGCATTGATGCACATTAGGAGGCATGTAGCTTGATGTCACTTGGACAGTAACTACCACTGTAACACTGCTCTAACCAAGTACAGTATGTTGTAACTGTGTGTAATTCATTTAAAAAAAAAAAAAAAAGTAAAGTGGCATGGTCCCTATTCAAACATATATTTATGATCAATATAGACAAAAAGTTTTAAAAAGCAGCAACACATGACTGTTAACAGCTTATTGTGCTTGTAAGTTACAGTTACGGTATGTGAGCTTGAGCTTATGCCAAGCTTGTGTAAAATAAAAACCGTCTTGATGTAATGGCTGTTTCACATAGCGTGTAAGTGAATATGCAACTTGTAAAAAAAAAAATCTTTGATGATGCGCCATTTCACCATCACCACTGCTCAGCATCTGTGAATCCTCACAGACTGAAAACATTGAGCACTGTCAAACACATTGCAGCTGATGTGATTTCACTGGAGAGCTGAATGTGCTTTCTTCTTCCCTGTTACGCAACATATCTGTCATGTTGTTTGTCTCCCTTCATGCACCCTTGCAGCATCTCCATTCTAACATGCAGCACCTCTCTTTTTTTTCCAGCTCACGACTGCTAACTGACAACATCTGAGTTCGAAATGTTGCAAAAGTGTGCATATTTCAATGGATAGGTGTGTCTCTACAGAAATGATCAGTATAGGTATTGAAGTGTTTAGGGAAAACAACAACAACAAAAAAAAAAAAATCAAAGCTAGAGGGCATGATGAATGCTTTATTTATCTTATCTAGAAAGTAATCTGTTTGATTAAGTGACAGACTATGCTGTTCTGCATGTTCTGAATGGTTGGATGTACCTTTCATCAGTCTGTCTGCTCTCGTCTATCGATCCTGTCTGAGGATTTACTGAAGAAGATGAGGTCAGAGGCCTAACGAGACAGAAGAAAATGTCAGTGTGAAATCTGCCCTTAAGGTCTGTTCTCTTTGTGTTAAATTGTTCTGATGGTGTGCAAACTTCTGGCAACAAATCTGCTGAGACCTCTCTTGGCTTGCTGTTGCATGTAAACAGTTCTTACAAGAACCACATGTATTCATGTTGTGTGGTTGTCAGTGTAGGGATTAACAGCTGAACTGCATATACATATACACACAGTACACGCACAGTATTCTGTACATACAGACACTCATCCTCTGATGTCCTTTTAGACACTAGGCAGAGATAATGTTGTTGTGTTCAGTGCTTCATTTGATCATTTCTGTGGATGACACCCAATCACCAATCACTTCAATCACACTGCATCTGCTGCTGTACACCCTCCAGCAGTAATACCACCCTTTTATTTTAACAAAATGTGAATCCTCTCAACAGAGAAATGCTCTGTGGAAACCATGATGATATTGTTCAGCAGCTGTGTTCTATTGATTTGTTTCTGTGGTCTGTTTTCTGTGAAGGGCTCAAGACCTTGCATGTGCTTTGTTAGATTACTATGAATTTAAGAAAAAAATAAATAAAAAAATAACTTAAACTTTATTCAACTACATTAACTTTACACCTATATAACCTTAAAAATCAAGCCTTAATGTCAAATACAGCAAATAAAGATGAAGAATCAATACTATCAGTCATGTAAGCTGACCTTTCAAAAGAGAAAATGCACATGTTGATCGTGTACGCGCTCACACACATTCTGCCCTCCAATCAATCCTCATACACACTTTTATCACTTTATGCCTTCATCTGGACCTCTGTCAGGTTTCTGACTTTGTGGTCACTGGCTGGATGTTCTGGACTTTAGAAAGTGTGACTGGCACCTTTCCCTCTCCAGGGGTAGGTGCTCTCATTATGGGTGTACCTGTGAGAAAAGAAGTTGGTGTTATGTGGGGTATTAATACAAAACAATACAAGTACAGAATAATGGTTTTAAAAAATAACAGTTTCATTTACTCTGCTTACTGTTTCACAAATTTATTTTGAACATTTAATCCATATTGTCTTACAATGAGACAGAAGGGGGTGAAATCTCACCAACTGTTGCGTGCAGATCTGCCAACCTCTCCTTAAACTTCTGTTGCAGATACAATTCTTCTTTGGAATAGCTTTTGGCAAAGGCAGACAGCAGGAGGCCCACAGCCATAGAGGTGCCTCCCACACAGAACAGCACAGCACCAGTCAGCTTACAGACATCCAGGGCACGGTTGAAAGTAACGGCATGGCTGTCCAAGAAAAAAAGACAATTGGTTTAGGAAATTAATGAAAAGTGTATCATTAAGTTTTCATGTAACTGTGAAGTGGAAAATGTCTAAGCTCTGAGGCCAAAAAGCTACCTAGTGCAAAGTTACTCCAGTTCTGTTCTAGTTTAGGTGGAAATAACAACATTCACTCAGTCTGTGATCAAAGATTACAGCAATTTTCTACTATTAGTCGACTGTATTGATCATGTACCTGTCAACAAAAAGGAGATCATCTTCACCAAATGCCTCAATCCTGGCTGGAGTGGCGTAACCCACCAAAATAACAATGAGGCCTGCAAACAAGATCAGGGTGCCGAACGCGAGACAGACCTGGAGAGGAGGGGGAAAAAAAGGTCAGGATAGAGGAGAGACTGTGTTTCTGTGTATAACAAAACTCAAGACTTGCTCTGATCACAGATCACTGCTTGAAGTCTCTTGCAATTACAGTATGAGAATAAGAGCAGGTTTTGTTTGAGCAATCTGAAGGTTAACCTCACCTTCCAGAGTAAAGAGCTCCACCTGCTAGGCGATCTCTGAATCTGAAAATCTTCATCACGCTCCCAGATAGATGCTGTGCACTCCTCATAAAACTGGATGAAGGGATCAAAGAGAGATCCTTTTGTCACATTTCAAATATGGAAACTGAAACCCACCAGAGATCAAGATCTAAAACCCCAAGTTTCAAAAAGAAAAAGTCGAGCGATTACGATGTGAGACTGCGAAGATGAAGGGTATGTGATAGAGAATCGTTGATATTTGTAGAAGGATGCCCCATACTTGTCTTTCTTTTTCATGTGTGTATATATTTTATGCGTGTGTGTCTGTCTTGTACCTGGTGTAGGTAGGAGCGGACTCCATATTGCTGGTAGTTCCCGCTGACTTGAGCTTGCTCACCATACCCCGACCCACAGATCTCTGAGCAAGAAGTCATCCTTCACATCTGTCTACCTGCTTGAGATACACACACACACACACACACAAACACACATACACACACACACATATGCATGAATGCATGGCTGCACACTTGCTTCAAGAAACCACCCATGTAGTTTGTGGACAAGCTTTGCGTAAACATGTACATACACTGTACATTTAAACATTCACACATAGACAAGCGCGTATAGCCTCACACACGCAGTGCCAGAAAGTTATGTAACACTGTACTGAAGGCTAGGGTGGTTCAGTACATTGAGATTAATGATGCATTCTCCTTGTCTGCTATTATGAAATAAGCCATGAAACATTACATCGGCCTTCCTCTTGAGATTCAATCATGCGTCTGCTGGATACAGAGAGTGCTGACATACACAGAATGATCCCTTGTTTTCTTCTTTTCATATTATGCTCCATGTAAAAAAAAAATCATGCATCAAAACCCATTTCTTGCACCTGGCATCACAAATTAAAGCAATATATATATAGAATGTTGCAGTTTGCAAGCCTTTGTAGAAGATGCAAATCAAGGGCATGCTGTGTAAGGTTTATCATGCTTTTTGCTGTACAAGCCAGATCAGATACAAACTTTGCCATTTACAATCACACAACAAATGTAACAGCAAAAATAGCTACTGTAATTTATATGTTCTGAAATCATAAAACTGTTACTGTTAATGGGAAACTCATTTACCCAGATTTATTTGTTTTTACTAGACTAAAATATTTTACATAAAGCTCATTAAAGGAATGTATTTAAAGCTGTATATATATATTATATCATATATTACACCTGTTACAGTTTGTTTTGCTTCTTTAAAAGTAACTTGAATCCTGATTTATACACACACACACACACACACACACACACACACACACACTTGAAATTCCCTCACTATCCATCTCTGTTTCAGAGATCCAGAGACATTACACAGCTTGGCGCCTCTACACAAACACACATAACTATGTTTCAATTTTATGGCAGCTAGCACTAAATCTAAACTGCTGTTTCAGTTGTGCCACAAAAGAAATAGACTGGGGAACAAGAAGTGAGAAATAAAACATTGATCCTGGTGTTGGCAATATTTCTTCTAAATGCTAAAAGAACTAAAAAGGCAAGGTATACATCCCAGTAACACATTATTTTAGAATATATTATGGTTCCACAGCAGCAATTCTGTGCTCTCCTGACACATGTGACAAATGGAAAATAAAATCACCCTTGAAACAAAACCAGTGGCTTAACAGGCTTTCTGGTTCATCATGGGAGGTATGTAAATCAACTAGATAATGTTAAATAAGGTAGCGGTGGTTACATGCCTCTTGTGTCAGGCTTGAATCTCTAAGTACTTTCTGGTAAACTAATCAGGGAACAAGTTACAGAATAGTTTTCTAGGTAAGTATTAGAGTAAACAGTATCAGTGCAATTTCCTGATGCAAGGTGTGCAGTAATAATGCTAGATCAAAGAGTTTAGTGTCACATGAGAGGGAATTCGAGGGGCTTATTTACAAAAGAGCATCTTGAACCTCCAGACTGTATTGTCATTACACAACTCTGGTGTGCTTAAACTGTGGTTGAAAGGCAGTGTTTTGTAGGCCCCAGTATCAATTAATCCATAAAGGACATCACCACTGTCTTGCTCTGTTTTGCTTGCCATTTACAGCTCACATTACACAGTCGCATGTACCTTGTGATGCTTTATCCAAGTCAAGTCAGGTTTGTTTATAAAGCCCAAAATCACAAATTGCCCCCAAATGGGTTTGCAATCTGTACAGCATACACAACCCTCAATCCTTAGACCCTTGGGGAGGATAATTCTAATGTCAGCAGGACACAGCTAATATGTTGTCATATGTCTGAACATCCTCATAGATGTTCAGATTATATAGATTACAGATGCTCAGAAATGCATAGAGAAGACAGAGTGTCTCACTTCTGTAAATTACTAAACATGAATTCACATAGCGTACCATGGAAAATGACATATTTTCAGCCTGGTAACATAATATGACTGTGATGAGTGAAATGCTGCATTACGATGAAGCACACTGTTCCGTGGTACGTCAAGTTAATCATATTACTGTTTAATTTGTACCTGCTGAGGACTCTCATGAACATCTGGCTCGGCTGAGCAGATGTTGTGAAGTCTCTTTATACCCACATCTGCATATGTCTGAGAAAGTTTAAATATTCATCATCCTGCCAAGTGATCAAAAATGAAAATGTGGAAATATGAGAGATTGCTGATCATGAACTGCAATTATTGTCCTAATTTCTTAAACCTGGCTGGTTTTTCATCATCATATTTTTCATTCTCAGTATCAAGTTTTTGAAACATTACATTGGCTTTGAATAGTGCCCTTGACCTTAGGAGGCCCCAGGAAATAGACATACAGCAGATGTAAAAGGTTAAAGCTGAAGTACACATAGGGATATTTGGTTTACTGAATGAGATAATTTCGCCACTGTATGAACAGTGGCGAAATTAAAACAATACTACCAAGACGAGTCAAATATAAATGTCAAATAAGCTAACAGCTCACAGCTAAGGTCATTTTCGCTCTTAGCCAGGTGCATTCTCTTGTGTTTGACCCCCCTTCGTAACACATTACAAGCTGCTACTGAAACAAAACTAAACCAGCCACATCAACCGAACTACAGAAACCTCGACCTCTCTTGACCTACATCAAACTAGATTTTGATAAATAAAACCAGAACACGCCAGTACAATCGTCAAAATGAGCATGCATACGCTCGAAAAGGTCCCTACAATGTGTTCTCTCCTGGAACTGGTCGTGGTGCTGAACGCCATTATTTCCATCCAGCCCTCATCCCAGCAGGAAAACACACAGACGTAACATGTGACGCCAGTCTGAAAACAGACCTCATCCATTCGTCCTCCCCCACCATGAGACGCGAACAGACACACAGCACGTTTTCAAATAAACTTACAAGAGGTGGACTTTAGATGCGTTAAAGCATCTTGACTTAATCAGGTCAGCTGACGTCATGACCACCTGAAAAAACAATTCAATCTCCGAGAGAAAAGAGACACATCTACAGGTACAAGCACTGGGATTAAGTTGTATTCCATTAGGATTGATCAGGATACCAACGCCCGACACGCTTATAAATTGATATAGAAAGCATCGTTTAAGGTAAAAGACGACAAGTTTAAAACAGACAGATGTTCGACGTTATCCCCACACGGAAGCTACTTCCAGATGTGCAAGCTGATATCATGTGCACGGATGACACCGCTGAAAGAGATCTTTGCAGGAAATTTGAACCCTTTATATGTTATTTACAAGCGCAACAATCAAAGGTAGCCACCGTAGCGTCAGAAATATTATGTTAAAAATCATTAAAATCGTCATTTACCTGTCATTACCAGCTCGGAGAGTGATCACTCGCTGCTGTTCCCTCAGCCGGGTCCCATCACTCTACGGTCACCTCTCTCTCTCTCTCTCTCTCTCTCCCTCTCTCTCTCCCTCTCTTTCCATCGATGATTCAGATTTTCACGCTGTCTACTGCGCAAGCGTCACATCCATGACAATATATTATGATTCAATGGCGAATATAAATAACCAGGCAGCAGGGCTGGAAGGACTAGCTGAGCAGAAGGGCATTCATTCAAGATTCAACATTCATTGATGGATGAATGAATTTATGGATGGCTAAAATGAGATAGATAGATAGATAGATAGATAGATAGATAGATAGATAGATAGATAGATAGATAGATAGATAGATCAGTGAGATGTCATACATATAGAGCTGCAAATTAAGACCTACAGTGAACAAAGTCAGAGGAGAAACAAAGTGAAGGTGGTGGAAAGGCATCTGAGTCATGCATCCAAAACCACAACAGGTACACAACAGTGTACAACATACACACATACATACTCTCTCACACACATACACGGCATTTTCCTGAATTCCAGTCACATTCCAGTCTATTTTTAGCACTGTGAATGACGTATACTATTGAAGCAAGTGTTAGTCACCATCCCAGTGCTCCTCTTGACGAAGGTATGACCTAAAGAGACAAACCGCATCACGACTCAGATATAAAATCCCTGTTCAATAAAGAATGAGAATGAGTCTGCTGCTCCAGCAAAATTATTTTCATGATTTATTCATTAAGAGTCAGTACTTCAAACTGAGAGAAACTTTTTTTTTAACTTCTCAGTTTTTTAAGTATTAAGATTTTCTTTAAGAACTTCAGCATCACATGTTAACAAAATTAATTTCCTCTCAACATTGATAGTGGCCAACCATCAGGATTTAGATACATAGTGCATTAGTTTTAAACTGCCACATCATTTCACAATTTCAGGAGAAAAAAAAAATCATTTTAGGCTATGCAAAGACACATTGTGGAAAAAACACCCAATGGAATTTACTAGTCAGATCAGTTTTATTAATTGTTTGACGCTATTCTCAGGAATATATTGTCTTCTTCTGAATTTAAGTTACTTAAATAGGGCTAGGATTAATTATTACTCCCATCACACTTCCTCTCTGAGGGTTTGACAGTGTGTGTAACAGTTAAAATGAGTGATTTCCACTTGCACCTAAGCAACGTCAACCAACATTTATACATTTTCGATGGCTGTTCGAGGGAGGAATTATTCCTGCATGACAGATCTGCAACCATCAACCGATTAGTGAAGTGACTTTTTACTTGGTCAGTGTAGGAGGAATTTCAGTCAGCAAGGTGAGGACAGTCAAACCAGGCAAACACTATTAAGAGGGCTAACAGGAGGTGGCAGAGCAAAACATAGGCTGGACCAGAAAGACTGAGACAATCTGGCGGAAACTCACTGTTATCCACCCTCTTTATATGTGGAGGCTTGTGTGTGATAGCAGATGACTGAGTCAGATGATGTGCTGAGGTTAGAAACTCAAGACTGACAGCTGCTGGGCAGGTGTGAAATGGCAGGCAAATCAGGAGAGGTTATCACGCACAAAACATTAGCTGAACCACAGGAAGGAAAGGGAAGAGAGAAAGAGATACAGTTGGTGCAGCTGTCGCCATGACAATGATCTTCAGGATATTTCTGAGGTGAGATGTTGTCATGTCTCAAAGGAGACGCTGTGTTACATCACGCTTCAAATGAGCATTTAATCTGATCTGTGTGAGGACAGGAGCAGCAACATGTTGTGTTGCTCGTAAAGCTGTTTAGTATGCACTTGAGATTAAGTGAAAATGATGTCATTATATATTTTGGGTATATTAGATATGAGTATAAGAATTTGCAGACAAATGTATGACAGCTTTGGCCTTTCATTGTGTTAGAATAGAGTTAGACAAATGGCGAGTGTACAGATACAGATGATGATGTGATAAGGACTGGGGACCCAATCTAGAGTGTATCCCCACCTTTTATCTGATGTATGTTGTCACAGGCCCTAGATCTGCATGATCACTAACAACAGGATTAATAACAAAACAATAAAGAAATGATCTGCACATTTGGTGTTAAATCAGAATAAACCTATTTGAGACAAGAGCCTATAACAGCTTTCAAACCTTGGGTATGTTGTTTCTTGAGTAGTTTTAAAGTAAATTTTCTGACAGCCAAGTGTATCTCTTGCAGCATTCAGTTAACCAACAATTGCAAACACATTGCATGCAATCCTATGTTAAAACACAAAAAGTTGTGCTTGAACATATTGCATGTGATTGCAGCATATTCATAGTTGTTTGCATTTGTTTGGTGCCAAATCAACTAAGTGAGACAAAAAGGAAACTAAAAAACATAGGTCCGTTTAGTGTAAATAATTTTCTTAATTGCACCATTGGCCATGCTTTTAAAAATAAGTTGTAAAGCATTCCTTGAAGCACAATTCTTCATATACAGTAGATTAAGGGCATGTGTTTAAATTACCTCAAATAGTAGTGACTTTGTTTGCGAGAACTGCCTTCAGATTAGAGGAACTAATGGCCCTTTACATCCTATTTTTTTTTAAGATAAATTAGATGCAATTGAGTATAAGAAATGAAGGCTTGTGGATGGCCTATGTTTAATAATAGGTGAGTCCATACCTATTTATTATCTGTTAACAAAATAATCTGTACTTCCACATCACAAAATGATTTGTGCATGTGCTATCACATTGCAGCATACTAATGCACTTTTGTTTGGAAGAAAATGTTCTGTTATCTCTCTCTCTCTCCCACTCTGTGAACAAGCAGAGCATCTCCTAGCAGAGAGAGGTGGTTTCTATGGCAACATGGAAAGGTCACCTTCAGGAAGTTCTCTGTGAGCGTGTGCAGACTGCCAGTTGGATAATCAGGCTTCCTGTAATGACTGATAACAGACCACAGCTCATTAGAGAGAAAGAGAGAGACAGGGTGGGTGTGGGTGGGTGGGTGGGGATTGGGATAGATAATTACTTATAGTGCAAAGAAACAATAGAGCATTTATACAAATGGTATGCCACACATACACACTGTACATGTGTTATGTGAATGTCTTTGGCTCACAAGCTGTTCCCCTATGCAACACAGTTAATGTGAAATGCCATGCAAGATTTTTGCTTCATTCATACGGGGCATTTGGCACAAAGCAGCCAGACAGGACTCTAACTCTGAACTGTTCACTGTTCCCTCTGATTCAGAAGCATGGTGACACTGTAGGCAAGTAGATAGTTAATAGTTTAGTTAATAATTTAAATAAAAAATATCTGACAATTTAATCTGAAAAGAATGTCTGGTCTGTCTTACAAAATGTCTTAAATATCTTACAGTGTCTACCTCCTCCATAAATATTTTTTTGTACAGCTTTGTGTTTATTTAATTATTACTACTTAAGAAGTGTAATGCCGGTTCCCATATGCATATGTGATATGTTTTTTTTTTTTTTTTCATTACTGTTATGGAATGGGATATGGTTTAATCCAAACTTGTAGTCATTTTATTATTTGCCGTAAGCTACCATTTGGATTGAGTATGGGCATGTTTCCTCTGATTATGCGTGTATTTTTCCCCCGTGCTTGTAGGTAACACATTTCAAACTGGTGTATTTCCGATGAATGCGTCTGTTGTGCAAAAAAGCGTGCATCGGGGCAATTGTCGTAAGCCTCCTACAGCTTTGCAAATAAAGGTGATTTTTACATGAATCACTCCAGCCACCTGTTCCTACCTCTGACTTAAAGTAGGTACCAATTGTAGCCGCTAGGGGAGGCTACTAAACCGTATGCATCATCCGGGCAACTTGCCAGCTGATCTTACCCCGGAACCTCCGTATACAGTCGCACATGAGGTTAACGTTAAATTTACCTGCAGTTAAGGCTACTGTCTTAAGAAAAAACTGAGGAATATGTATGTGAAAAAAGCTAAATGCGATGGCGGCTTATACCGTGGTGAATTTTGAGGAGGGACCACTATGGTATTTTATCGTATTTTAACCTGTGGCTGTACCGAACCGGAGTAAAAAGACGAGGAGCTAATCCATTAGGCAGCTAAGACGACGACCCTGCTGAAAGACAACTTACCTCGCAAACGCAACGGTGTTCTTGCGGTTACTGCTCTCCACTGCTGACTAAGAAAGAAAACTTGCTGATTCCAGACAGAAATAATTCCAGGAGAAATGGATCATTCCACGGATGATAGTAATTCCAGCAACACTGTCCTCTTGGAGACTTTGCATTCCCAAAAACTGACTGAAGAAAAGACGCAGGCCAGCAGGACAAATGCAGCAGCTTATGACAAGGTAAGGTTACAACAAACACTGTCAGGAATCACTGTGTGTGTGCGCGTGTGTGTCCCATAAGCAATAAACAGTAGCGTATTGTTATATTTCTGGACGCACAATGAGCCGAAATTACAGTGGAAGCTGAGAGGAAATGGTCACAATTGTACTGGATGATAAGCCAGAGGTTAAGAAAATAAATAAAAAGTAAAGAGAGTGTGACATCTCAGAACAGTGTTAGGAAGGGGGGTCTGCCAGTTGGTGGCCGTTCCTAGCAGATAATTAGCTCTGGTCAGATTCTGAATCATGAGTTGGGAATAATAATTTAAAAAAATCACATTTATTTGGAAAGTTTTTTACCCTATTAACCCATATGACTTCAATCCCTGTATGCTAAATTATCTTACAGATGATTACATTTGTGACTCCTCTGAAAACTGCAGGAAAAAAGAACACTTAATCACTAGACCTTCAAAAAAAATCACAGGCTCAAGCTACATTGGGACAGATTTGGGTGAAGCATTTAAAGCCTCATATTTCATCGCAAACCATTCATCTCATATTGTAGTATTTGTGTAAGTCTGTACAAGTGTACAGCCTACTACTTATGAAACCTTATCTTTTGTTGTGCAGTGCGACTAGTCTAAACCACATTGTACTCATTGAGTGGAATCTTTGTGTCATGAAGACTATGGATATTTACATGTGATTGTAATATTGCTTACTCTTTGTCCCCTGTTCTTTGAAAACTGTCCTGTTATGATTATGTATTCTCTGATAATGGAGCCAATAAGCACAGTATTATGCTGGGGTGTTATCAGGGATGTTGCTATAAATTAGATTAAATCATAGTAAATCATTCAAGCAGCTCAACACAGCTGCACATTATTTGCTATTTGTGTACCACTATAAATACCAGTAGGAGAGTCAAGAATGACTTGCTACTAACAAGGCTGACATCTGCTGGACATAATGGGTTCTGCACCAACAGTAAATACATGCTGTGTAGATATGTTAAGTCACATCATCATTCTATTATATTGTCAGTACTTTGTCCAGTTTTTACCTGTTGTATTGTCTGCAATGTTTGCATTTAATGATTTCAAAATCTAGTTGTGTTGCTGTCAAAACTCAACTCGTCAAACATTTTTTGCAAAGCACAGTAATAAAATCAACTTAGTAAGTAGAGCTTTTGTCCTTAAGGCCAAGGCTTTTGCTGTAGCTTTTTGAAACTAATTTCACATATTTTTTCCCTTTTTATATTATAACAAGAATGAAATGTTTTAATTACCAAGTTTCACAGTGTTCTGTCATTTCTCAAATGAGACTAAAACAGATTTTGCTTTTCTAGATATGATTTTGGCTGCTTTGCTTTAGCCCCCCTCCAAGCTGTTATATTGTATGATAGATGAGAGGGAGGAAAAGCAGACCTATCCATCTCAGGAACCTTAGCCTTGGTGTTTCTGTTGATTCTTCATCTTATTGATTCTTCTGTCACTCTCCCATACCAGAGCTGGAAGCTTAGACTTTCCACTTGGACCATGTTGTATTTCATAAACCACTGACTGGAGGGGGCAAAAAAGTTGTTGCTCCAGTGGAGGTGATCTTTCTTTGTGGAACAAAGCTGTCAAAGTTATCGCTGTACAGACATTAAACTGTATCAACATTTACAGTCTCAAAGAATGGTGGTATATGTGAGAAAACAACGAACATCTATAGTGCAATTTAAAGAGGTCAGCTTGGGTAATATTAATTGGTTTAGATTAATCTTTATCTTTGTCATATGCCCTTTTTTAAAATAATGGAGACATCAAGCATACAGATAACTGTTATGCAAATTTAATTGTAATCCTACCACATGCTCCCCCATCATTAATGATAGCCATACAATAAGGCTGTGGCCAAAGGCTATCTGTTTTACTTGGTCTTCAACAAATCTAGTTATGAGAACACATCGCTTATGTTTCCTGTAATCATTTATTAGCAAACTGAGACGCTTCAGGCAGGATACAGAGAATCAGGTTAGGATGGTAAAGCCACAGTTGGGGATTTCTAAACAAATCAGTCACAAATATCCGAAGAAAGGGGTAGGGCTATATGGGCAAAATGTAATTTTACAATATTTTTCTTTATTATGAAAGTATAACAGCATTAGTCTCTTAGACCTCCAATACAAATTAAACTTACATCTTTTTTGTTATATAATTGTTTTGTTACAGTTTATATTGATATAGATTTTTTAAGACAGCAGGAGTGGAAGTGGAAGGCATGAGTAAGTAATTAGGTTAAGAAAATATATGTATAAATAAATCATATATTTATTCTCTTATAACATTGATTTCAGGTTACACAGCCATCAAGGTTTAAACTTAAGTAAAGTTATGCAAGAATGAAAAAGAAATGTTTCTATTTGAAATAAATTGTAAGTGTACAGGTATTAATCATACATCATACATAAATAATGGCAAGTGATTTGTTTAAGCTTTGTGACAACTTTTTACCTACAGGCCTCACCGCACACACACTCAGCACAGACACACACATACACAGTTTCTGGGGCTATAGCCCAGTGCTCCTCTGTGATCCTCCGCTACCCCCATATTTTAATTGTACCATTTCAAACATTTGTGCTGAGTGGCCATCAGTCACTGGTCTACCGGGGGTTGATGTATGGGTCTTAGCTGTAATAGTCTCTGCTTTGCTCTCCAGGCACAACATCACTTATGAGAGACACACTTAACAGCAATTAATCATGCCGGATCACACCCCTCAGACTCTCACACACACTCACCTCTTCCTATTGTGTGTTTCAAGACACTTAGATGAACAGTGCCAAAACAAAGCAGAGAATTTGGGTTAGGATGGTTTTCCATGCGTTAAGTGGTCTTTATGTTAAATTAGAGTTGGTTGGAATTTAGAAAGAGTTTGTTGTATTAGTAATTAGTGTATTAGTAAGGTTAGACTCTGGGGATCTCTCCATCTCTGCCTATAACTACAGAATCTGTAAGGAAACAGTGTTTTCTCAAGATTTAAGATTCATGGGTTCATAGTTTGCAGTATTTATGGCCTTTACTGGCATTCACTTTGCTTTCACCGTGTAAAATGCAGACCCTCCTGTGCCAACACTCCATTTTTCACTCAGTTTTAGTGAAAGAGCGCTTAAAAGTCTAACTTGAGCTGGTGTGTGCCACCTTGCACCTGCCCCTCGCAGTGGATGGGGTGGGGTTAGGTCCAGCTGGATTTTAACATGACACACACACACACACACAGACACACACACACACACTGCAGTACCTCTCCATCTACAGTACTGCTCTTTTTGTATTCTGTAGTTCCATCTGCCGTTCAGTTTACTCTCCTCCTCAGCCCCCTCTTCTCCTCTTCCTTTCTGTTTCTCCCCGTGTCTGTAATTGGCTATTTAAATGAAAAAGCCTCAAATTGGAGGATTCGAGGTGCCTGTCTCTCTCTTTCACTCTGTCTCTATGCGTGTGTGAAATAGAGTAAGAGAGAGAGAGAGAGAGAGCGAGAGAGTGAGAGAGTCCCATGGTGAAATGGCAGACAATCTCCAAGGGATGTCCTTAAGAACAAAAGCATCTGGGAGAGGCCTCCTTTACACTCTCTGTTACCGTGGTTACAGACTGGCAGCTTGTGTGTTTGTATAGTATGTCAGTCTGTAATGTAAGTATTTATTATCTTGTGCAGTTGAAATATCCTGATTGAAAAATCCCTTGGTTTTAAATTTCATGACAAAAAATGTTTTTAATGGACAGATGAGGTGGAAAATCACAGTTATGGCAAACAGTGGTATACAGTATGATATATAGGTTAGGGTAAAGGTAATAATTATTTTGGGGTGAATCAGGATTTGATTAGAACAAATGTTAGTTGATGGACGTTTCTGCCGGAGTGTATATTTGTGTGTCAGTGTGCATGAAAGTGTGTGTGTACATGTGTATAGACAGGCCGGCTGGCAAGCAACTGTCACCACGTGGCAACAGCCAACCACGCTTCACTTCTGGCCGTGCCAAGCTCTCCAATTACAGAAGCCAGCTCTGCCAAAACCCCCCTCTTTTCCTCTCAAAAGATGGGATGACTGGGCTGCATCCTCTGACACACACACACACACGCCTCTCTCCCCTTCTCTCTTCTCGTGGTGCACCTGCCTCCCTGCTCTCCAGGCCAGCTCAACTCCTATCAAAGGAGCTGAGCTCTTTTCTTCCAGAAAGCTAATCCAACACCTGTCTCCAGGCTTTATACTGGGAATAGAGGACTGTGTGAGTGTGAATGCATGAGTACAGTGTGTGTATGGGGGAGAGAGTGCAATGAAGGGAGTGTGTTTTTCAGAAAAGGAGACAGTTTGTGTTTTTGTGAGATCAAGAGCAAAAATAAAGAAATAGTGTGTGCGTGGCTCCTTTGTGTGAGGATTTGAGAATGGACATATGGAGACCACAAGGCAGACTGTATTCTTTTCAGTGGCAATGGAGTATCAAAGGACATTTTGGGAATAGATGGGGTTTTATTTTGCAGGGGGGTCAGATTAGTTGCAACACAAAGATCAAGAGAGCATTCATTGTACTATGAATGCTACCCACTGTAACTGTTGAATGTCTGTTTTTTGGCAGCAACTGAAGAAATACAGTATATGTCCCAGACACATTATGCAACAAATAATGTTACACAAAAGGCATTTAACACTGCATACAAAAAGAGCAGACTTTAACTTGTGCAGTCCTAACATCTCTATTTAAGGGGATTTACTCGTCACATGAGGGCTGTTTAGTTAACATTCAGTTCAGGTTTTTTCATGACTTTTTAGCTCTGGGCCCATTTCTGGGGACTCAACAGTAATGCACCCTGAGTCGAAGAGACCTAGAAACCATGATGGTTAAGTGATGCATACTGCTCTGTGTACAGAACATGGAAGGTGTTCTGGTCTTGTTGCTCTATTTAGAAACACGGGGAGCCATTGAAATATTTTTGCCATTTTTTACAGACTTTAATTTAACAGGACGACTCACATCAGGCCCTCTGAAGATTCGCCTCCAGCAGCAGGGGTCTCTCAAATTGGAAATTGGAGGTAAAATAAATCTAAGATTGCTTCCCTCCCTGTAGAGTCCCGAAAATGGCTGCAGGGGAGATATTAAAAGAGAGGGCTGAGAAGGAGAGTTAGATGGATAGAAGATGGGGGCAAGGGAGAAAAAAGGGAGAGGGAGAGGGAGCAAGTAGGAAAGAAAGAGCGAGAAAGGAAATAAACAGAGAAGGTAAGAGAAAAATGGAGTGAAGTGTAGAGAGAAGGAGAGAGAGAGAGAGTTAATGGAGCTTTATTCACTTTAGCCATCGGGGCCTGAAATAGTCATTTTAGCAGAAAAGGGCTCTGAAATCTCTGATGTGTGTGCGTCTGTGTGCGTGTGTTTGCCTGTCAGTGAACATGCATAGGTCTTGGTGCATGTCTGTACTTGTAGATGTGTCATGGATTTCACATGCATGTGAGCATGTATATACATGGATTTACACTTTGTTAAATATTCCATCAGTCATCAGAGGAGGGCAGTGATTGGATATGTCTAACCGTGGCACACCAGAGTCACATGTACACGTGTCACCGAAAATGAAACAAGCTCTGTTTGAATCAGTCTTGCCAACGTGGGAGCAGCTGAACGGTCACACTACACACACATGAACACAGCAGCACTGACAGTTTTTCTTTGCCTAGACATGTACTTACATGAAAAGTACTAGTTAGATTATAATCTAAATGTGTTACTGGGTCAAGTCTCAGAGATAGCAAGATGCATGTCCAATCGATTGGCCACAAGAATGGAAGATAAACTCAGCCATGTGATTCAAAATTATATTGTCTATGGGTTGTCAGATCTTAAAGCTCTGATATTTATGGAACCCTTGCATGCAAATTTGCCAAGGATTTTGGTTAACATCTGACATAAAACATGGTTAATATAACATTCAGGTTTGTAATAGCCATAAGGCACATTAAAAAATACATCAAAATTTGTGACCATTTTGAATGCTTAAAATGGTAATTAGACCTCTCTCAGACTGGATCATTAATGTGTTATGGCTAAAACCAAAATTTGCAGTCTATCTAAATAGCTCAGCACATATCATCCAATCTGGCTGATTACTCCGCTCCCAACCTGGACAAACTGCTAGGTTTTGTTGAACAGGTGCATTCATGTGTTGTTCACACAACAATTGACTGACTTCCCACTAGTCCAAAAAGACAGAATAGAAATAATAGCTATAATAGAAACAGAAATTTAGACAGAAATAGGAGAGAGTAGGCTTCAGTGGGTGAGTAAGTACAAACAAGACATTAACTGATTAATTGTTTTACTTAAATCATTAATGCCATCAACTCCTGGGGACCACAAGAGACTGGGTTGCTGATTAATGTACATTTATTGCCAGCATTCGTGCTCCAGAGAGGACAAACCCTTCCAGTTTTAACAAGCCCATGGCCTTTCCACCAAAGCCACCCCCAGGACAAACTTTGGAGCTTACTATTTCTCAGATTTTAACAAAATCAAAACTACATGCTTTTTGTCCTCATTTGAAACTTTTAATTTTATGGGGTATAAGTAACACAGTAGCATATAGGTTCCATAAGCCTAACATGATGAGTTTAGTCATCATTTTATGTACTTCCCATGCAGTCCTCTAAGGAACTCTATGAACTTAAAGGTAGTGATACATGGGCAAAAGAAAGAGGGAAGGTAAACATAAAGACATGTCGTTGCTGCAAACAACCAATGCTTCATTCTGATATGGACGTTTTCCTTCAAATGAGCTGTGTTGGCATTACAGTATGTCTATCCAGGAAAAAAAATGAGTCATAAGAAAATAACGTTCAGCAAATAAAGTTAAATCTGCATTGCTCTAAGTCGTGCCTGCATCATTGCATCATTTCATGGTATGTATACTTAGTAAAATGGATTCTTCGTGAGGCCAGTATTTTGCATTTTAATCCATCTAAATACATGGGCACAGTGCTGAATTTTAATGTCTGTCCCACTGTGTCAAATAACACTGTCACGAGCCAGAGAGTAAATTTTTCATACGGAACAATAGCTAATCTAAATGCGTTAGTGTTAATGAAGCAACACCTTTGCCTTGATGACATAAAGATATATTCAGGCATAAATGACCTTGCGCCCCAGCTCTAAATATGTATTTTTGCCAATTGTTGCTTAGCATCTGATTAACCAGAAACCCGCTAGCGCTGATACTCCCATCCTTCTGTCACATATTCACATGCAAACATTAACCCCTTCCTCCATAAACTGAACACACTTCTGGTCTCTTTTACCTCCTTCCATGCACATAAACATGTGCCCCATACCCATACACACTGTACCAATGTTTACCCCTTGCCTCAACACACACACACACAGTCGCATTTTGCTGAGTGCCTTAGAGGTAATTTATACTCACTTTTCCATTGCAATGAGATTATAACTGTGTCATTCGGTACTGGCTAAGCAGAGCTGGTGTAACTGGAAGCATGATGAAAAAGGACAACTGGGTCTTTTCTCACTCTCAAGCTCAGACACACACACATACACACCAGCCAGGCTGTTAAACTCATATCAGCAGAGGCTCACTGGATTAGCATATCTGGGTGAGATAAAGAAGCAGACGATGGTTACTTAACTTTGACTTAATGTCCCCCATCTGCCTCTTTCTATCTCTTGCTCCTGCTGTCTGGCTGTCTTTGTCATTCTGTCTTTCTGTATAACCGAATGGTTTTTTATTCTTTCCAGTGCTGATCCTGTCCCATTTTTTGACTAATTGTCTTAGTGTCTGTCTTTCTCTCCGTTTCTCTCTGAGTGCCGCTCTGTTTCTCTCTTGCTCTTCTTCTCGTGCTCTCCTTCCCTGCTTTTGGCAGCTGATGACATCAATGAAAGAACATTCATATGACAATAAATTTCTTATCATATTGCATCCACCATGAGGTTGGGGATTATCTGTTTGTGCATTAAACTGGTCTGTCTCTCAGTGCACACCACTGACACTGTAAATCAAGGACATCTACCAAAAAGTAAATTTATAAGGTCCACCTGCACACAGACAAATATAAAACATTCCAAAAAACATAGGTGCAACAAAGAACATATTTGCAATAAACACAAATGTGCAACACACACAGATACAAGGATAAACAAAGTTTATACCCCAAGAAATGTCACTCAAGAAATGTCACGGGTATGTACATGAGATAGACGACCATGACATTTTATTCCCGTATTTTGGAATTTTGGATTATACAGATAAGGATGAGATGGAAAAACGTTGCATGGTGTCTACCCAGCATATCAGTGTGGTTTAAATGGGATATTCCTTACACCCCTAGTTTCCATGCATATATAAAATAGCAATTGCTTTTCTGAAGTTAGAGTATATGCTGCATTTTTTGCCAACATGGAGCACTGCAATGGTTTAATCTATATTACTTTTATTTCAGTTATATACAAATGAATAGTTTATAGAAATATGACAGTTGAAATAAATGAAATGAAATAAACACATTAATTCTAATTTTTGCAATAGTAGCCATCATCCTTATCAGGCATTTATTTGCTGTACTGTGACACTGCACCTCAACCTATTCTAATATGACAAAATTGCATATTGGAAAAACTCTCAATGATATGCTTGGAGTCTTTCATCTTTTGAAAGATGATATTTAGTGAATTTACTGTAGCAGTATTCACTGGTAGATGTACTAGAGATTGGCACTTCTTTAGTACTGTATGGAGTAGTTTCATACATTTGTTTGGGTACAAATGGTACCAGCTTCCATTGTGTTTGTGAATCAATGTGCCCATCTTTATAACGGGTGGTCTGTGTGTCATTATGAGTTCAGTTAAATTAGATCACGTCCATCACAGCTTAATAAAATATTGGTATTTGAAAGTCTAAGCCAGAATAGAGTTAACCTTCCCTGATTGTCTGATTTGAACAGACTTTGTTCTGTATTAGAGCTGGACATTACCAATCACCAATGATAATGAAAGCAGCCCACATTACATTCCACAATTTAGCCTCTTGTCCAATCTGAATAACAGTGATCCGTGGACATGAATGTCCCATTTGAATCAATTGCAGTTCAAAATGTCACAGCCATACATAATCATAAGATTGCCACAGGAATGATGGTTAAGAAAGCAACTGCACTGAAACCTATGAATCTCTATTTTGGAGTAAGTTAGTGTTTTCATTTGTCAGAGGCTAATGGTGCTATTAGGCAGCTCATTGGCATTTGTTGCCCCTCAGAATGAATTCATACACAGGACTATTCATCCCAAAAGAGGACTCACTTGTACAGGAACCCACACAAAACATATACAGACACAATTACAGTCAGTAATACATTTGGCTGTACTCTGTAGGCATAATGATAATTTATTCAGTTCACTGTCACCTGTCAGTGTAATTGAGGTTTGCTTGCTACTGACCACCCATAACATCTGTCTGACAGAATCCCGAGGGTATGATGGTGATTGTGGATGCCGCTAGATACACTAATTCAAATAGATAGTTACTTATTAAGAAGGGTAGACAGGCATGTTCTGTACATGCATATAAGAATATGTTTCCAGGCACACATTGATGACTTTGGCTCCTGCAATGATACAATAATCTTGCTGGATGGCTGCAGAGTAAAATATGCGTGCATGCAAACATGATTACATCAACAAAACTGTACACAGTTACACATACATACGCACACCTATGCGGACACACAGAGAAACAATGATGAATTTGATCATTCAGTTGGACAGCTGCACACTGACACAAACATACATTGACATACTTTATGCAGATGCATAAAAAACAGTTTTATTCACTGTCACATGCACTCATACAGTATAAACATGGCAGCTTCCATGGGAACAAGGACAGCGGCATTGTTGACAATCTGAAAAGATCTACAGTAATCTAACCAATGATGTAATTCCCAGTGGAGTAATGCAAAATGGAAAGCTCTGCATTAAGGGCATGTTGTGGTGGAACTCATTCTTTAAATTGATTTGCAATTATCTTTAATAATAGATAAATATGCTTAAAAATAAGTATAGCTCCACCTGTCTTACCAGCTCTCACTGAAAACCTGTGTCATGTCTTCTCTTGTCTTAACAGCTCTTACTTCCTTTCTTGGCTCCTCTCCTCTTCCTTTTCTCCAGTTTCAAGATACCTATCTTTCTTGTCTCCATCTCCTCCATTTCTTCCTTTCCGTCTCACTCCTTCTCTCTCCCCTCTCTAATTTACCTCAATGACAGATCCCCCACCTGCTTCAGATAATAAGATACTCCCACTGGCCTGAGAGACTCATTCCCCCAGCATCCATCACTCCCAGACTCACATTACTGCCCTTTACAAGCACCAGGATGTTTTTCTCCTTAATTGTAGCCGTATACATACCTCACCCCCCCACCCCCCACCCCCCTGTAATAATAAATGGTCTTGTCCTCCATTATGGCCATTAGGGAACTCACACTGAGAGTAGCATGCTGCCCACAGTGAAGAGGGCTTGTTTGAAGTTGGGTGTCGTAGCCAAGGAGAGGAAGAATGTCCCTGTGTTCTGGAAACACATGTTAACACATTCAGTGTCTCGACTAGGAAGGTGCTGCAGAAATGGTCTTACTCTCCCCCTCAGTTTCTCTCTCACTCGGTCTCTTTCTCACTGTTCCAGACAAACACACAAGTAAATAGAAACACCAGGTTGGGCAGGAGAAGAGCAAAGGAAAGACTGAGGCTCCAGGGATTTTGCAACATTATGTGGCTGCAACCAGATGTCTCAGACAGCAAGCCAATTTCTATCCACAGTACCGCCTTGGGCCAGAAGATGGCAGTATGTTCCCATTATATTGCAAACACAATGCCTTATATTATATTGTAGTCATGAAAAGGCAGGATGCTTCACAAAAAAAAAAAAAAAAAGAATATTCAAAATTAGATGCACCAAAAGGCTTCAATGAAAAGGTAGAGATTGAATGATGTCTAAAAGTCTATAGTTTTTTTTATTTTTCTTTTCTGGCATTTATATACTGTTGTTACTCTTCTCAAAACAATTAACCAATTACATCAAACCCAGTGCCTGATTGTAGATGGTGTTGTTGCATTTCCAACTTTTTTTTTTTTGATTTACTCTATGAGCACTAAGTCAACAACAGAAAATGTAATTTGAAAAGCTGAAAACACACAGCTTGATGCATCAGTAATTTGATATTTAGCATAAAGTTTTTTTGTTTTTACTCTTGCATATGTGGCTGATAGAAATTTATGAATGAAATCACTGTGAGTAGAGTAGTAACGGTAGATGTCTGCGGTGTCTTCATTTTCCCATTGAAAACGAACTGCTGTTGTGAGGTAGAAAAACTGGTGATGTCATCCTCTCCTGTGAAGAGCAAACAGGTGCTGGCTGGCTAGAATGTGATGTCTCGGCACTTCGTGTTGCACATACTGTTCACTTATAACACTTCTGCCCAAGGTTTCTTAACTTGTGGATGCAGGGATTAATTTTGCTGATAAATGCTTATCAGCACAGTGGAAGAACTACATATCTTATCCACATTTCTTATCAAGCAATTTGATGATGACTCTTTCTGTAACTGTTTGTTAATGAACCCTAGAACTACATCAATGAATCAAATTGTATTGAAGTGATTATATTAATACTGGACTTTTTTGTTTTTTATAACTGTAGCTTTTCCTTCTCTTATTTGACAACATAAACAAAATAAGAGACAACATAAGTGATACTGGGCTATTCAGATAAACTTGACACTTAAAGAATATCCAAACCCAATGGGCATCAGAAGAAAACTCAGCGTTCCTAATTAAAAAAAAGGCTGACTTTTTTGACAGAATGCTGTATTACTACAGTAGTAGTAATACTTCTGTATTACCTTAGCAGTTATTTTGATGTTTTTTTTATAATGATTACTGACCTATGTCTTTTGCAAACATGCCAGGCTCTGCTTAAATTCAAACACATACTACTTGGTGTTGTGTCCTTGTCCCTTTTTCTCTTTAACAATTCCCCCACTTTCTTTATAGATTGATTTCATGTGTTACACTGAGACATTTCATCTCTTTTTCAGCAGTCCGCTGTCATGTCTGTCGCTATATGTGCCTGATACCAACAGGCCAATTTACAGATGGCGACACGAGAAACGGACAAGGAAATCATTACGGACAGATTCATAAATATCGGCTGCTCTGTTTCTTTTAATGGTCAGGAGTCAGAAGTTTAAGGTATGGGAGTCCTGGAGCTAAAAGACTCAAGGATAGATCAATGTCAGTCGTCAGGGGGAATGAAAGCCAGTCTGGTGGAAAAAGAAGGAAAGAAGGAAGGAGCTTCAGGCACTGAAAAGTCATATCATAGAGTCGTCAGGGTGGGCTGTGGTGGTTTCAAATCATGAATTCTTTAATGTACTAAGTCCAAATGGTCCCTTGTGCCCCCGCAGTGCCTTGCCTGGCAGTCTGAAAATAATTGAGGACTTGAGCTAGAGCAAAGGGAGGGGTGAGTAAAGAGAGGGAGTGAGGATGCGGGACAGGGGGAAGAGGAAGAAGGAGAAAGAGAGAATAAGTAAATGACAGGAAGAGAGAGATGGAGACTCTGCTCTTTACAAAAATTACCTTACCTCTACACTTACATAGCTCTCCTGCGACTCAGGGGCCGTCATTTGTTCAGTCCTCCTGCCCCTGTATCACTCAACACCGATGATAAAGCTCTGGTGGAAGGTGGAAGGTAATCTAGTGGCATTTCAGGGAATGGACCTCAGAGGAATACTTCTTTCATCTGAGGTCATTAATCGCAACGTCCAATCACGTCGCTCGTAGATCAATAGCACCTTCCCGGGCTAAAAATGAGGGCATGAAAAGTGATACCGAAGTATAAAACATGTGGTATATGTTCCCCCTCAGCAAGTTTACAGCTGGCAGGGTCAGTGAGTTGGTGCTGTGTGGCCTTTCAGATCATCATGAAGGAGCTGATCTAGAGGTTTGGTCGCTTAGGCTGTGATTAAGGACGCAAAACTGCTTGCATGTGAACTTTGGATAAGCTTCTATTGGAGACTCATTTTTGTGAATTTTTCTTTTTTTTTTTTTTTTTTTTTTTTTTCCTCTGATTTACAGCTGTTTCAGAGGATCATATTTAGGAAAGTATGTCCCAGAAAAGCATATAATTGCATTTGTGTAATAATGTAAACTGCTGCAGGGCTGCCGCAGTAAGACCAGGATTCTAAAACCAAGGTTAAAAACATGGCTCTGGGCAGCAATCCCCGATCAGCACTGTTTGGGAACCTTGATAATTGCCTTTCCTGGTTTCTCAGTTCAGTGAGTACTGGCCACTAACTCTCTTAGCTGGTTGGGTGTTCATTAGAAGTCCTCATTCAGTAGTTAGAAGGGATATGAGTTTTCAGCCAGCCCATTAAAGGCCAAATGTCACCAATTTAACTGTGTGCAAGACTCATAAAAGAAACCATGCATGCTATTGATGTTCAGCACCTTTCCATTCTTCATAACGAGCTCCCTGCACAGAACTGCAGAGTGTAGAATGGATATCTCTGACTTTAAACTGACAGATAATGAGCATGACTATGCCATTACAACTGTGTCTGTCTGCTATAGATAGAGAATTATTTTAACCCTTGTTTGTCATACTTGCAGACTTGGATTGATCAGGTATTGCACCAATTTATGTTTTTGAAGGTGTAACCACTATCCTGCGTCAGCCTCTACATTCTTCTATGTTGTTATTACTTCTATTGTTTATTGTGTATATCAAGTATGTCTAACAGCTTGGATAATCTTTTCCATTTATGTCTCGCTTGAAACAATAGATGTTTCATCATTAGCTCCATGCTATCTACTTAATGCAGTAATAAAGTCCAGGCCTATGTTTGCAAAGTCACATGAAGTGAAGACCTAAGAAGGCAAAGAGTTTACAACCATGTTAGTGGCTCTGTGAGCAGCACTATGAGCTAAAACTGCTAATGCTAAGCTGCTTGAATGGTAGGATTCAACTTCGGGTTAGGGTCAATGAGTGTCTCTACAAAATTTGCTGACAATCCATAATGAACTTGTTGAGATATTTTAGTGTGGACTGAATGACTGACCGACATTTTCATCCCTAATGCCATGCCGTTAGCATGTCTAAAAACATTAGCAAGCAGCATTTAAAAAATCTCAAAACAAACAAAAAACTTGGCATTTCTTTTTGGTTGCAAGTGTTCCAATCTGCTGCAATAGTGTAGAGCATACTGCAACAACATCAACTCAAATATACTTACTCCATGTGTTCACCATGAGGGTACAAATAACCCACATCAGCAAGCCTCTCAACATAGCCACAAGGGGAGAAAGAAACAAAGGGATTGGGTTATTCCAAAGATGAATGTGCCTTGCAGCTTTTGGGCACACAACACAAAACCAGCGAAAGGGAACATCGGCATCATTTGATGAGGCATTCCAAATGTCTCTAGGGGACTGAATTGCCAAGGGCTAAATGACAAATATATGTTGTTGGTGGTAGAGAGTGATTCTGCTGGCTGCCCTAAGGTGCACTGTGGCTGCCAGCACTATATCATTTGTCCTTGAAGATGTTGGCTGAAAATGTTGTCATCTGCTTGGGCTGTCTTTTGTGCCTAGTTTGTGTGTGTACAGTTACCTACTCTAAGTCCCTTTATCTTGGACTTGTGACTTCTTTTACTCTCTATGAGACTGTCTGTCTTGCCTGCTATCTTTATGATTCACTCTTTTTTTCCCTCTGTGCTTTTGGGTAGCTTCAGTCTCTCTATGCCCAGTACATTATATGGACATGCAAAGGTAGACAAGCAAAATTGCATTGATAGATATATACATACATATATATATATATATATATATATATATGATTGTACAGTAATGTCTCCACATGATAGCATGTTCTTGTAGCTAAGGACTTAAATCTACGTGTGTGTGCTGCAGTTATAAAATAGAATCTGCAAATATACAGAGAAATATAAATAGTCAAAGGCCACACTATAAACTTCAGGAAAGTCTTCAAGAAATCAAATTAAATTCTCACAAAAGTTTCAGCCTAATGATATGCAGCTGCCTACACACATAAAATCTACCATTTTCATAAACGTTACCTTCTATACTGTGCAAGACATTATTCCTATTTCAAAGTTTTGTAATTCTAAAAGGCTCTCACTTACAAAATACATGGAAATGAATAATTCTACGTGGGAAGCCTTACGTATGCCTTTCCTTTTTTCCTACCTATATGCCTGAATTATTGATACAAGTCTCAGAGAACTTCTTCTCCATGCACAACATGGATTATCTATGCATATGCCTAAAGACAAAACAACATTGTGAAAACCTCCATCAGAGGAGTGAGAGCGAGGGAGATGGAGTTTGAATATTTACAGTCAGTTAATGACATTTCCATTCTGTGGGCTTGTCAAAAATAACAAAGCCCTGCATTTACCCTCTGCATCTGCTTAAGTCTCTTTTCCTCCTCCCTGTGCCCCAAGTGGCTCAGAAATCCTACTTTATAGCGAAGAGGTGTCAGAATTTTAAACAGGCCCCGTCTTTATCCCCTGCTTCCCCGAGCTCTTTCCCTTTAATTCCTGGAAGACTAGGCTGCGGTCGCCTTTTAACCCTCACCTGCTCCTCTGCTAGAATAATGTTGGCTTCTCTCTCTATTCTGTGTGTGTGTGTGTGGTTGGGGGGAATAAGGGGAGCGGGGGAGGGGAGATGATGGAGAGAGAGAGAGAGGAAAAGGGGAGGTATGAGGGAGAAGAGAGTGTTCCACACCAAAAAGAGAGATAGGGTTAAGATGGGTCGGAAAGGGTGGGAGGTGTGTGTGTGTGTGTGTGTGTGTGTGTTGAGGTGGGAGTGTCTGACGGAGACAGCAAGTTAAGGAAAAAAAAAGAAAAATGGAGAATACAGGCAGAGGTAGAGACAGGAGGCACGGACAGACAGTAAAGGCTGGAGTTATGTTATTTTCTGGTGGGACGCTGACTAGCCATTTATCACGCCTTACTGTGAAAAGAAACGAAGGAGGGAGAAGGATGGTGGAGGGTTTTTTCCATCTCTTGTCAGACAAACCTGATGACAAAGCACTATCCACATGGCAGGTAACTTCCCCATTGTGAAATTGGAACAACTTTATACAAATCCAAAATAAAGAGGGGGAGTGATTGGCCTACATTTTACTCGAAATAAATGTCCTCCTTTGTCCTCATAAGAGTAGGTACACTTGGTTGAGTGAGGGGATGTGAATGCGGATTATGTGTGGAGTATTTACCATCTAAATGACCATTCATAAACGATTTTGTTTAAATTCTAACACATCTTACAAAATGTACAGTCTAAATCATACAATCATGACCTTTGTTGAAAGGAAATATCACTAATATAAATGCAAATATTATTATACCTGAAACATTTCTAAGAAAATATTCGAGACATTTTAACTTTGCTTCATCTAAAAATTGTTTGGCACTAAAAGAATAAATTGGCAGAAGTTTCAGAATGAATTGTCTATAAATTATATTCTGCTGTATGAGTAATTGCCTGCAATTCACTCCCCTTTGAGTCAATCTCATGTGTGAAGTCAATGCTGTTAATTAGACCTGTTTTTATGTTCAGGGAACCAGCTGAGCCTGCCTCTTTCTCTCCCTCTCTCGATCTCTTTCTCTCTCTAGCATTTGTACTTAATTACTGAGGGACTGCTGTCTGCACCAGCGAGGCATAACAAAGAGATGTAATGTCATTAGCAAGCACAAAAAAAGGAGAGAAATTTAATCATTTCTCTTATTCTTATGTCTTAAGAGAGTAGAGTGGTTAAGATACACTTTGTAGCTAGCTGTGATATTTCCCTATATCTAGTATTAGAATTGGTCATTACATTACTGGAAATTCTTCAGTCTGATTTATGTGCTGTATGCATTAAATGTGTAAAGTTGCTGCAAACGGATGGTAAAACCACTAACACGGCTAGAAATCCTTGGTATACTGTTTCCTCAGAGGTTTGAACATAATGGATCACAGGAAATGTGCTAATCATATATTAATGTTGATGCAGAGGTTTGTATAGAGAGATATAAACAAGTGCTCTGTAAATAAAATTTGTGGCAGTATTTTAATGTAGGACATTGCTATTTGAAAAGAACACATGTACATGTGGACAATGATTGCACAAGTCGAGGGTTTGCTCATTGGTGCGCCATCATGCAGTGTCTGAGGTTGAAAAAAGGATGTTGCTGGTTTCACTCATGTTTAAAATAGGTGACAATATCCAGAATTCATGAGCTACTCTTCTGATATTAAGTATAATTACTATAAGATAAAATAATGTTTTAATTGTGATGATGTAAGTAAAATGTGCAAAGTAGAAAGATTGACATAAGGCACACAATGACACCTCCTGGGTGTTGAAAATTGGATTCACACCACAGTGGTTACTTCCATTTGTTGTTCAAAGAGCAGAGAGCGATAGTGCGGATATTGAGTGGCAAGATAAAGTGCACACGCACACACCCTACATGCACAGGTGCGCGCTCACATGTACACAGAGTGTGAGAGGAAGTTTTACAGGTTTTGACACTTTTGATTGCATTTCACACCACAGAAGTCCACAGGACATGTAACGTGGAAATTATCCATTGATTACAGGCCCATGTTCCAGGTTTTTATATGTAGTGAATTGAATCAGTCATAGCTTTGCTAAGCTCTGCAATACCTGCGGTTATGAAAGAGAGTTCATAATTTAATGCAGGCATAACAGCTTGAACAGCAAAAGCAAAGGCAATCATGTAGTTTGAACTCATATGTTTGGCTCACCCAATTCCCCATGGTCCATGGCAATAGCTTGATTTTGTTGATTACAGTAATTGCATTGATTTCTAAAAGAGAATAGTTTTCTTTATTGCATCTAGGTAGCTTTTATGTGATTTAATACATTTAAGAACAAAGATTGGACTGGACATGTGTCATTATTACACATTACACAACAGTCTGTGACCTGGGATTTACACTTCAACTGGCAGCTTTTTTCCCCCCTATTTTTTCTTAATATGTATGTAAAATTCAGATTGTCCCTGTGTCATGACATTCCTTTAATTTGTTATTTACCAGTCAAAGCATTTTTTATGACTATTTATAATATCTCTGTAGCTATTACAAAATCCATACCATTGCATGTGTTATACTGTAAAATGTGACAGTGTTGTTTAAGTACTGTTTTTGGACAGATTAAGTTACAGGGCATTTTCTCCTTTGCACAATTATTCTCAAGATCAGGGGTTTAAAGGCTTTTGGTATATATTTCTTTTATCAACTGTATACTGTGGTTGAGCTTACCTCTGGCTTTTGGTCAAAGGTCTGACTCACTCCTCCTTTTGGAATTGTTCAGTTTGAGAAGCAACGAGCAAGTGGTGAGGATACTCACAAGGCCCCAGCTGAGCTCTCAGTGCTGGAGTTTGTCCAATCTGAGAAGGTCACCTCGATGCTAATGTGTGTTGCAGGGGTCTTAGGAAACACTCCACCTCTGCACTCTAAACACTCATTCTACAGTTAGCTGTCAGTGCTCACATTGCCATTAAGAAAGCAGGATGCTTTGCTATTGCACCTCTGTCTGGGGCATGATTGTCCATTGTGATTGTATGTAGGTCCAAAATGAGGTGTCACTTTCCACCAACATTTAATTATCAATTAGCATTTGGTCAGATGGCTGATGAGCACACATGGTAAAGCTAAACAACATGCAGTGAGGGTGAACTGTGAAATGAAGAATGTGGCCTTTTGGGCTTCTATTCAGTGCTAGGTCAAGTGTAGCTAATTATCAGTGGGTGCTGGACTCTGCCAGTGGTCATGCATGTGGCTGGTGGAGGTGTGCTCTGAGGATTGCATAACTGCTTTTTGCAGATGTCACTGTTCAGTTGCCTTCATCTGTCCTTCATCTCAAGCACACACTGGTGGAGGCCTTGGGTAAATATGAAGAGACCCTTATTTGGGTGTCCACTTTTAAGGCTATTCAGTACTCATGTAAAATTATGTGTATCATCCCATCTGGGTTTAAGATGCATTGCTGATAAATACTTAAAGTACCTTTGAGTCAACTGCATGAGTGAGAGTAATACAGTGTGGGATCAATAGGACAGCAGTTGTAGCCTCATGGTTATTGTTATGGTGGGAAGGGAGTTAAGCCTGAAGGCAGCGTTGATCTGCTTTATGTTCTGCTTTACCTCTACCCAACTATATAGTCACTCATTTTGGGTAGTGATCCAGAGAAGAACCAAGTAGATCACATTTGCAAGTTGTCAAAATGCAGGGTGTCTGGACTCACCTTCCAGGACAGACTGTGGAGCTCAGATCTCCAGGAAGAATTTAAAGCCATTTGATCAGAATACCTTCCTGTGACATACTCTGGCGAGGTATTTCAAACCATTCTAACCTGAAGGAAACCCCAGGGCAGAATCAGAAAACACTTGAGAGATCTAGAGAGATATATATCCCAGGTAGCCTGGAGAACACCTCAGGATTTCTTGGAAAGATTAGGCACTAAGATATACTGTTCCATAAAACCTAAAGACCTAGTTTTAATGCAGTGGTAGACCTTCATGCCATCACCCCCCTCTCTCCCAATATTTGACAGTTCTCTCCACTATTATCGATCAAATCATGAACACCTACAAAACTATAGTCATGGTGCATGCATATTCATTAAGAATATATTAAAATTAAATGCTCAATCAGTAACATTTTGACTATATTCACACAGTTGAAAGAGTGACGCCTTGCTTTCAAAATGATGAAAAACAAATAATATGAGGCCAGAGCGACACTGGAATCTCTAGGGATTTTGTTATTCACACAATACAAACATGCACACAGATGCATGCCGGTAGACAATCACACATACATTTCAGCGCTGTATATTCATAATATCAAAATATCTCTAGACTTTAATATGTCCAAACCTTTTGATTGATGGTTCAGACTTGAATAAAGCTATTTCAATTTTAGAGGCATCATGCAAGCTATATTGAAAGTAAGCATTCCATTGACTTGGTTCAGAAAGTGTTTAAGGCAAATTCCATTAGTCTCTATGTCCCATATAAAGACATAGACCTACCATGCCTGACTGCTTTTTGCACTTTCAAATGTGTGACATATTCTCATTTATCAAATGCTAAAACACTACAACCTGCCATGGGCAACAAAGGATCTCATGGATCAACCTGATCACACAGTTTAAGAGAGACTTCAGGGTATATGCTTTATGAATTGTTTGCATACATGAATGGTTAAGTTGATTTTAAGGATATTATTAATATCAACATTAAAACGGGGAGTTGAATTTTCATGATCTGTAAATGCTGGTGCAGGAGGATTGCCACCCACATGCAAGTGTGACACATCAGCCTATGAATTAAAATAATGTTTGATAAAGAGGGAACATTGTCTCTTTATTTACACAAATATAGCTGGAATCAGTTATTCAGAACCCAAGGCTATTTCTCACTAAAATCTTCTCAGTGGCACAATTATCACTTGTGACTGTAAAATTTGTTTCGTTTTGATTCATGAAAAGTATCAGATATTAGAAATAAATTACTAAACATAAGATTGTGATTGGAGACCTAATTACTGTTCCATATTAATCAGGAACACCTGCTATTTATGCAGTGTTATTAAAGATCTTGCACATTTCACATTAATTTTGCTAGAACTCGGTGTCAGTCACACCCATTCAGTTCTAAGAAAACAACTTTCAAAAGTTGTCTTTGGTTTAAAAAAAAAAACAAGTTATCTGTCACTATATAAAAGAAGGTGAAAATCTGATTTCACAATGTCGCACCTAAACGCTGATAGCGGACTGTATAACTTTTCAGAAAATGATGAGAGCTTAGATAATCAGTAGTAGAAATGACAAAGTAATCACTACAGTGCAGTTAATGGTGGTTGAGGCAGTCCCTTTCCTGTTTTGATTGAGGCCCTCTCTCATGCTGTAAGTCAGTCCTCCTTCAAGAAATTGAGCTTGGGGACAGATAGAATAAACACATGGAGAAAAATACATAGACTGAGTCAGTTTCCTCAGGTATAATCCAGTTTCTCCACAAGTTCATAGCCATTATACTACCCTGTCAAAAACAATTGGTGAATGTTATATTAAATATGTTAACTCCATTATGTCACATGCTCTCTGCCTGTTGTTATACATTGTTTGTAAAGATGCATTCAGACTATATAGAATATTATCCAAATCTAACACTGCCTATAAAAGCAACATGTAAGTCAGCCCTCAGTCTAAGCCTCTTTATATAGGTAAAATATGACAGTAAAGATCATATAATGAAATGTGTTATGGTCAGTGACTTACACTGGTGGCTGGCTGCTGCTGTTTATGACATTGGCACATATTGAAACACCCCATTTTTCATTTAGTGGGCATTAGTAAGAGTGACCTTTCACTAAACTACTAACAGGCGTTTTGATTACCTAGATTACATGATAATTACAGTAAGAATAAATGACTCTGTAAGAGCATTAAATCATACCCATGTAATATGTCCACAGTAATCTATGTATTATTCTCATAGTGCCATTAGCAGTCATGGTGTTCTTTCAGTATTAACATATGGACTGTGATGTTTTGGTCATGTGGGGAAAGTTTGTTTCAAAATGTGCCAACATGCCAGTAAGAAAACTCAATGAAACAACACAAAATGTAGACTATATTTTTATGTTTAGTCCACAAGAACTAACAAGAACTTATTTTGTCAGTGTGAGATGCGGTACATAGGATATATAATCAGACAGAGTATGAAGTGGAGTGTCTGGAGAATGTTAAGCAATCAGGTGTATTCAGGTCAACCTGTGCTAAAGCTGCACAGAATTACAGGAAACATTTTTCCCTGCCTACTTTAATGATCCTCTGTCTGCTTGGTTGAGTGTGTGTGCCCCTGTGTGTCTGTCTACTTTCATGGCCACATGTCAGACGTATAATTTACTGGATGTTTTAAGGGCACAATGTATTCATTCAACTGCATTTCATTCAACCATACAGTGAGTTCTTACAGTAAAGGCAGCAGTACAGTGCGGTATATTTTGGAAGAGCTTTGGAATGGTTGTGTTTCCACCGTATCTGTCCTTCCAGTTGAGTTACGACCCTGATGGAACAACAGCTCTTTGTGTGGAGTTGTCACAGAAAGTGAGCGATGGTGTTTGGGCAAAACACACTCCTGCTTTCCACATGAGAGCACACACTTAACTGTGTGCATGTTGTGCACACAGACGCTAGTCTCTGTCATATTCTGAATTTCATCTTAATCCGATTCCGAAGTAGGCCCATAAATAGCATCATTACTCATTATAATGGTGATAATAGTAACTGAGCTAAAAAAAATGACACGGTTACAACCATAGTGTATTTATTGCCAATTTTTGCAAAATTGTAACATTTTTAAAAATGATTTCAAATTATTTTAAAAGTTGTTTATTTTTTAAATTTTGTTTTTTAACCATTAGTATTGGTATACCAGTGTAAAGAGGCATTATTTTAGTTGTATACCTAAATTTATCATAAATGTAACTCACATCGCAACTGAGGTGAGTTTCAGTTGTATCATAATGGTAAAACACATATGGTCAATATTATTATATATTGTAATATATTTATATTATTATAATATTAAGCATTATATATTTATAGAAAAATGATGCATACTGCTATGTACAGTTTAGTGGTACAGTCATGAGGAAAACACATTAAACAACCACAGCTATGTATGGTCAATTTACTTACGGATTTATTAAAAATGAAACTTTAATAAAAAAAAAAAAACACTATGCTCACTCAGACTAGTAGCCTATGGCCCTCTTAAGTGCCTCTCTGTGTGTAGCATGGAGTGACGGTAAAAGGCATCCTTAGGAGGGTATCTTAAGGTCATCACCATCCCTCGCAGCTCACTGGAGCCGTAAGTTGATAAATTCAGAGGGGCATTTGCCCTTCAAGCCGCACAATTTGCTAGCGGCCCTGCCTCTGTTAGGCCTGCCCTAATCTAATGCCAACTGTCTGCCTGTGAAGAAAAATGGAAAAATTGTTTGTGAAAAATGAGCGTCAAATCCTTTCCTCCGCCCCCAGCCCCTAATCAGAAATACAGTCAGCAGCAGCATTTATTGGGCCTGGGAGAATTTCTTATGTTTGGCCCTCTAAGGAGAAGTAAATGCAGGCAATTATAGATGAAGTGATTTAACATGCCAGCGTTCCTTTTCTACATAAGTGGCTCATTGTAAAGAGCAGGCTAAGGGGGCAGAGCATGCTAAGCACCCTATAGCACTGCTGCTGTTACGACTGCAGCCATAGCAATAATTTCTGACAATGTCTTTAAATGGAATGTGACAAAGGAAATTTTTACTCTGTACCATGTTTCTTGGATGGTATGGGCACTGTTAGTAGAAACTGAAAATGTGAACAGCTCCACTTTCAGCTGAAGAAAACCCTTTGCAATTGCTCCTATTTGCCAGCAGGCTCCATCTGTCCTCATCTGTGTGGGCTTCAAAATTTGTACTTAAAAGAATCTAATTAATACAATATTTAGCCAAAAGAATCTAGACAGCATATTAAAGTTAGTCTCTCTTGCTGTTGTCATAATCATCCTTTAATTTCTGGTAGAAGCAATTATGATTTAGCTTTAACGTTTGAGTACTTATCCTGTGCATGTTTGAGTGAATATTGACTAATGTGTGCTGTGCTTTTTTTTTTTTTTGTTTGTTTTTTTAAGGTTTTGTTTTTTTTTTCGAGAGCAAAGTCTCACAGCATGGCAGTAGCTTTGCCTCATGTCAGCTTTGGACATGCTTCACACAAACACACATGCAGACACACAGGGCAGGAAACATATACCAGACACACAGTTGCAGACAGACCAACACACTCACACACACACCCCTACACTATAACCTAACACCCCCATAAGCGCCTCTTCTGCATGCCTCTGCCATAACTAACTGGATTAGTCAGCCACAATCGATTTGGCACATGCTATCAAAACCAAACAGCCAATCTCCTCTCCCCCCCGTCCATCTCAGCACCCTGTGCTTCCTTCCCCTCTCTCCCCCACCCCTCACCCCCTCCCATCTTTTTTGCTCCATGTCTGCTTTTCCTTTCCCTTTCCTCACTCCATCTGGCCTCCCCTCCTCCCCCTCTATCCCTCCTTTCTTCGTTCTCGAGCACTATTTCTCCACCTCCTCGTCCCCCCTCCATGCCTGCCTTCCCCCGTCCCTCCCTCCTTTGTCCCAACACAAACTATCAGTCCAAGCAGCCGCACACTTCTTTTTAATCCCCCTTTCATTTCTTGATTCCTCCCCTCCTTTTCTTCCCTCAGTGCCTCCATCACTCCCTTCTCCCTCTTCAGCTTATGCCGGTCCTCTACCTGTTTTTAAGCATTTTCCCAAGTCTGTGCATCCTTACTTTCTTTTCTCTCTCCTCTCTTCCACCCATTGTCCTTTCGCACCTGTCCTCGCCCCTGTCTTCTGCCTTTTTTAAAAACTTTTCCTCCCTCCCCTCCTTTCCCCTCATCTGTCCTTCACCGTGACTTCTCTTCCCATTCTCCATCCCTCCATGCCAGTGTGCCACCACTCCTCTCCTCCTCGCCACACATCCATCCATCCTTTCTTTCACTTCACCAGCCAAATCACTCTCTAACAGATGCCGCACTCATTCAGTTGGTCTCCCAAGTGTATGGGTGTGTGTCTGAACGAGTGTCTGTTGTGTCTGCGTAATTATGCATGTGTGTGCGAGGGAGCACGTGTGGGCATGTGTGCATGTGTGTGTCTCAGTGGAACAGGCCTGGCCAAGGCTAATTGCTGCCTCCTACCTGGTGGTGACAGGCCTAATCAAGGATGATGAGCTCACTGCTGGTCTCTCTCTCTTTCTCTCTCTCTCTCTCTCTCTCTCTCTCTCTCTCTCTCTCCCCCCCCCTCTCCCCCCCTCTTTCTCTCTCACTTACTCTCTCTTTCTGTCTCCCCTCTTTTGGCAGAAAAATAGATAGACAGCCTCCAGTCCCCCATTATGGGTTGTTTTTGGAGAGGAGAAGAGGATGGGAGGATGATGGTGGTGGCGGATGGGGGGGTGGGTGGGGGGGCAGAAGGGAGAAAGAAGGACAAGGCTTTTCATTTCAGCTCTCTCCTCTTAAGGGGACAGCATGGGAGCAAAAATTGGCCACAGTGCTTGAGGGGTTGAGGTACACAGGTTGCAGCACAATGGGCCTATTCACCTCCTCTCAAATAGTGAAGAGGCCAAAATGATTGGATGAATGAATAAATGAATGAATAAATTTTGTTTCAGGGTGTTTTGGGGGCAAGGTGAGGAGATGGGATGAGAGGGGTTGTATACGCATGTGCACTAGTGTGTGTGTGTGTATGTGTGACAGGCAGACTGTGTGTCACTGGCTTGAAGGGTATGGCTATCCAACAACTGCCTCTTGTGGTCCAGAACTGCTTGAGTCTTGAATTAGAATAATGACATTTGGCCCCAACAGCACTATAACAGATGTGTGTGTGTGTGTATTTGTGAGTGCCTGTAAGTGTATGTATGAAGCTGATTGCAAAGTACCTAATACTGTATTTGTGTGGATGATGTGATAGCTCAGAATAACCCCACAAATAACACAGTCTCTCTCTTCCCCTCTCACCCTTGCTGTAAAACACTCATTCACACAATTGCTGATACACTCATCCATGCGCCTAATATGTCACTCACTGATTCTTTTCGGACATTTCTGTTTTCACTTCACCCGTGGCCTTCTCCATAAGGGTCAGAGGTAAAGGTCAGGTGCAGTTGGGATCCAATATTGAACTTGACCTTGTTTGAGGACTTATCTGAAAACAAGTGTGGACAAAATGATGAGGACAAGAAATGAAATTAAACAAATACAGTAAAATTAATTTCATGAAAATGAACCCACAACGTGTTCATCTCCATTTTTCTCATTTTCACTTGACTGCATCACCAGCTATAATGAGCAAATATGTACATGTGTTCATGAGAATGTCCTTTTTTGTCACTTAGATGATGGTTGACCTCTGCTATATTTACACAGAACCAAACAAGAGTAAATAGCATTAAACAATTTTCCTAGAGATTCATAGTGAATTACACAAGGGATTTCTCTGAAAACTTTTAGGGGAAATGGAAAAGCAGTCATAAAAACCATTTATATTTTTCCCCAAAAGATGCATTAATCACAATCTGGAGATCTATCATTAAAAAGAAGCGTTAACCATAAATGTATTAAATTCCCATACCCAACAAATTTCGTCAGGTTTAGGTTCTTTATTAATTTTTCCGCTATCTCATCCCCTACATCAAAACCTGGGAAAATCCCATTCCCATTTTTTACACATGTTTTGAGAGTAAGATGTTTGGACCTTTAAGATGATAGCCATCAAAGCCTGTGGACCTTAAAGAAGTGGAGGCCTCCTGGTGCAAAGGAGAGTTTCATCATGATGGATTTAGCTCAAAGCTCTTCATCCAAGTATATGTCATGTGTGTGAGTTTCTCTCTTTCTCTCTCTCTCTCTTTCTCTCCATCTATTTATCTGTTGATCTCTTCCTCTCATATGCTGCTTTTCTGTCTTTCCTCCTCCCATTTTCTTTGTTGTGCTTGTGCTGTCTTTTTGTATGGTGTCCGCCCCCCCTCTCAGACCACCTTCCATTTTCTTACATATCTCTTGCTCTCTGGGGCTTGTCAAGTACAGGCAGGATTCACATGGATGGCTATCTTTAAGTATAGGCCACCCCTGCATATTGAGGTATTATCAGGCCTCTTTGAATCAAAGGTAATGGGTGATTGAATAGATCTCTATGGAGTGATTTGGTGGAAATCTTTAATTTATATTCCAGACTATCTCAGTTGGAAGAATATTACTCATTCTGTGTGTTTAGGTGGTGTATGAAAAAGAGTGAATGTGGTATATGGTGAGAATAGCATGCAGTGGAATTTATATGAGTTGCTTACTGAAATTTACCATAGTTATATCCTGGTTGATGTTGTTTAGATACCCCAAAATTACAGTCTGTAAGCCTCATTAGTTATTCTGTTACTGTCGTACTGCCAAATTCTGACAGTTCTCTGCATTTTAAAGTGCTCATCGGCTGATCATTTTCTTTTGCAAGAAAGTGAGCAAATCAGACCATTCCTCTGTCCGACACAGCAATAAAATATTTCTTTGATATATATTTATTAGACTGAGATTTAGATTTAGCTCATTTAGGTCACTGAAAAATTTAAGATTCACAACAGATTATATACCACACTATATGTCATTAGTTGCTGTCCCTGTCTTAATGTTATTCTGTAATATTTTCTTTTTACTCTTTTAATTGTATGATTAATGCCCTTCCAATGGAAGTGAATCATTTTTAGACCCCAGAAGCACACAGAAGTAATGTTTATGACCCAATCAAATATATGACTGTGGTTGTAATAAAAATTCATAATTTCCCCAGTGCATGATATTAGAGAGACATACACTTAGAATCATAATTTCTGGTTTGCACATGAATAATGCGACTGTGGCTTTGAAGCTGGCCTGTAGATCATCAGGTAATTTAGGAGAGACCAGGCAAGAATAGTGAAAAGATGGCTTCATCTCTTATACGCAAACATGCTAATACGGTAACACTTTAAAATCTTTAGGTAAAAGAAGTTGCAGTGTCTTTTTTGTCATGTGAAATTACAATTCTAATTGGAATGAAAACACACTTAATTTGAACTGGTGAGCTCAATCACTAGTTTATGTCTTACTGTAAACACTGATTCAGTGTCACTTGTTTCTATAAACCTCCAGCAAAAGGTTTTGGTAAAGTCAAGTGTCTTTTTTTCCAAGTGTGTTTTTTTTTCCCATGATGCTAGCATAAAAGAGATGGATAGGTCAAGCATTTGAAAGTGGCTAGGGGCAGAGAAGTGTGTCATATTCTCAAAGTCAAGTGTGTCTGCAGAAAAAATAAAAGGAATTACGAAGACAACTCCACATCAATGCTTTTCTGTGATACAGCACATACTGGAAACAACAAATAAAAGATTCTTTGTACTTACTAAAATTTCTTTTATCCAGCTTAAGTCTGACTTTAAGAATTCAGCTTGTAATTTATTTTTTTTCCCAGACAACCCACAATGAAACTACAGGGATGTCTGTACAGCACATCAGTGGTTTCCCATTAATTCATCTACAGAGGAAATGATGTGTGCACAGGCATATTTGGAACTTTTACACCTTACCTGGTGTTTCTGATAGTCCATGACACTTGATTTACCTACCTAAACTCTGCAGCTTTCAACAAAAATGCAGTGACAATATTAGATATGGGTATGGTTTGTGTATTTCACTGGTCAATAGATCTTTCCATTACTGTGAATCAGCAGGCATAAGGGGAAAGTATACAGTGGCGGTCTGCCGCAGCTCTCCCACTGGACACAAATCAACTTCTCTTTGTATGAAGGTGCTTTTTCCGCGCAAAAAATTGTGAGAGTATCAGTGGGAGAGGATGAGGAAAGGTAAATTGGTCCGAATAAGAATTTAAAGTGCACTCTATTCCCATACATTTCACTGAGCTATTCTTGATGTCTGTAAAGCTGATGGTTGAAGACGTTGACTGCAGTGAAACTGGCATTGATAGGAGTACTGGGTCTCCTCAAATATTACATTACTGAACACTCCAGTGATAATAAAACTTTCCTTTTTGCTCTCACAGCAATAACAGAATCTAAACTGCATTGCACATGAAAGACCACAGCAACGTCAGGTCCATCAAACCTAATTGATTCTACTATGTCTTCATTTCCAAGGAAAAACGTGTTGGGCCAGTGAGAATGATAGAGGGCTTGATTTATGAAGCGCAGAGAGTGGAGATGTGGGTGTTGCAGGTTTAGAAAATTTCATCTCGGATCAAGCCCCAGCACTGTGGAGATAAAAGCAAAACAGCAGAGGTTTTGTACTTAAATGGATTATGTTTATGGCTTGTGTCTCACAAACCACAAAGTGTGGGTGTGTGTTTTTGTGTGTTGTGTTGCGTGTTACTGTAGCTTTTCATATACAGAGCTCAAATCAGTAGCCTGAGATGGAGGAACCTTGAAGGGCTATCAAAAATAGACACTAATGATTTACAGAGCTGTTTACCAAACCATCAGTAACACTCTGACCTCGTCTTTCCGCCACTGGAGAATGGTTTTGTGCTCGCTTGTGTGTGTGTTTCTTTGTTTTTGGTTTTAGTGAGTGTTATGCATATGCATGCATGCACATAGACACCATTTACTACAATAACAGACAACAATGAATGAACTTAGAAATGAATGAAATGAAAGTGTTGCCCACACAGAGATATCGTTTAGCCTCTGGCTAAAAGCTGGGACCTCAGCTGTGAGACCCAGAAGAGCCACTAATAGTGCAATTAATGGATAGGAAATGGAATTGTCAGCCTCAGTTAATGTTTCATGTGGTGATATAGTTAAAGTTAATAAACAATAACCCATTTCCACATGTCAGAGGTTTAGAATAGTGTACATGTATGCTTAGCAGTTAATGGACATGAGTAATGTTATGAGGAAAAATGGCAAAGTATATTTCCAAAATAAATGAATAAAATACAAGGTACACCAAAAGCAACATTTAATAGTACAGGCATATGACAAGGTGATGCTTGAAAGAGACTGCTGGAATGGAGGAAGTAAAAAGTGTCTGCAGTTTAGGCAGGATCACAAATTCCAACTGAGACCTTCCAGACTATCTTACAGTAAGTACTGCTACCACCCCCCTCCCACCTCCCACCTCTGATACACTGCCTCTGGCTGTGCTTTGTATGACGGAGACCAATAAAACCTAAAGAACAGACAGCTACTCTTTTTCAAGTCAGCATTATGCCATAGGAATCCCGCACCTGCTTTCAAGTCTTCTTCCTCTGTGCTCTCGGCTGGGCTCAGACTGCGTGTGTAGTGTCCGGCTGGGGGATGTGATAACTCGGCCTAAGCCCAGTCAAACCAGCTTAATTCTCCCTGTGTCAGAAAAGCTTCAGAATCGTCCATTTTCTGGTTTAAAAAAAATCAGAATGTTCATTTGGCTTCCAGCAGTGAGGTGGGGCATCATCTAAGGCAGGAGATTTCTCTCTTACTTCCTCTCCCTTGCTTTCATTATAAATATGCCATGCCATTGGTCTTGTTCTTTGGTTTGGCTTACATCCTTGCAGAAGTTCTTTTTGACTCTCTCTGGTTTCAAACTTTCTTACTTAAAAAAAAAAAAAAAAATCTTTCTTTCTCTCTCTCTCTGTATCAACTGTCAGACATTAAATAAGGGATAAAGCTTTAGCTGGCCTTTGCCAGCAGCTTTCAGCCCTGTGAATCCTGTCTCCCCATCAAATAATAGTGAAATGAATTCCTCAGCATTTGATTTAGTCATGTCAAAAGGCCAATGAAATGAACCTCTGTGACACCAAATCCCTCTATGCCAGGAGATTGGAACTAAATTTATTTAATATTAACAGGAGCTTTTATATTGCATCCCCACATCCCCAGTCATCTTTTCTGTTCACTTTGCAGCGATATGCTTTGTAGAATCAGAGGATGTGTCCCTTTTATGATAGGGCCTGAATCTTTTTTTTTTCCTTTTAAACTCTAGTTTGACCCCTGCCACCTTATTATGGGGTGAATATTGGAGGTTCCAGGCTCTGTGAAGATCCAGAAAACAACATATCTGCATTACATCAATTACATCTAATACATCAGTTGTAAATTATTGAGTATTTGCTTGGTCATAGACACCCCCATTGCACCCCCAACCTGGCTCCATTCAAAGAAATGGGAGGGTTGCAGTTGTTTCATATAGTCACCTTGAACATAGCCTAAATCTGTTAACATGCGAAATGCCACAAGGGCTTCTAAGACTTTTTAGAGCGCACCAATACCATCAAGCTTGAATGAAACAGAACTAATGGTTGGTATCTCACCTGGCACTAATGGCACCAAACAGCTACATACAAGGACGAACTGTATTAGTTTCACTACAAGGTAAATTCCTGCTGCGATAAATTAAAGAACCAAAGAGACATTTGGCTTCTATTTAGTGTATGAGAGCCTTCACTATTAAAAATTATTTGACCGAATTTGTGCTTGAGGTTTTTTTTGGTGCTTAGGGCAGTCTCAGTGTACTATAAAATAATATGGCATACAATATAAATGGACTCACACACCTGTCTTGTGTGATTTCATTTCAGCAATGTCACAATTACATTAAACATATTTATTAAGACTTGTCTTACTTAATCTGTGAGCACTTTGTGAAACTTAAATGACTGGAAAAAAAAATAAAAATAGAAATTTTTATATATATATATATATATATATATATATATATATATATATAGAGAGAGAGAGAGAGAGAGAGAGACTGGTTTCAGCAGCTCAGTTAAATAAATCAAGAGGGGCTCTTATCTTATCTTCTTATCTCTTATCTTTTTTGTACTAATTCCCTCTTTGTTTTACTATTCAACTACTGTGGCTCAGTAAGGAAACACTGTCCAATGAAGAAAAAAGGGGGACTAGCATGGTAACCTGTAAATAAATAAAATATACAGTACAAGAAATACACTTCATAGATAAAAGCCAAGCTTCTTCTCAAAGCTGCTATTCACTGAAAGTAATGAATGCATGTTTGACTACAGGCCATGTTTCTCTAACCTCACCATTTGCCACAAAATCACATCTACAGCAAACCTAACAGTGAACACAGACTAACTGTCAACCGAAGCAAGCAGAATTGAAATATCAAGCGCTTGTTATTAGGCACTGTGTTCATTAGTGTCTACAGTGATTGAATTATCTGAGACTACATTGTTGTTCAATAATTAGCTTATTAGCATGGAAACCACAGCAATGGAAGGCCAAGCAATCAGACCAACAATTAGCCATCAGCGTAAAGACAGTGAGATTGGGGGCATGCAGCAGTGGCAGCTTATGACAATAGTGGTCAACTCATTTCCATTACAATCAATTAGTGCTCGGCCTAATTCGATCAAAAGGAAAAGAAATCATTAAACAATGATGCACTGTGAATAGCAAAACCATCTGTTTGAGTTTGTTCATTCTGCAGTGATTGAAGAAACAGGTTTCTTGAACAGAACATTAGGAGTGGTTATTTATAGCTGTCCAAAGGATCCTCAACAGACCTTTTCAGTGTAAAATGCAGCAGACTATATTTATTTGCCAGTATATCCATGTTTATTGTTTTGTCTGCATGGTCACATTATGTGTTTTATGCAAGTTTTATGTCTTATGAATCAACACTTTAATTTAGCCCATGTGAATATTATAAACATCTCCAAGTTTTGATATAGCTTTGACTTCACTCGTTTGTCTGTGGGAATTGCCCTCCCAGAGCCTTGTCAATGAGCCAGATCAAAGACACAGACATGGTATGTTTTTTCTTCTGTCTGTGCACTTTTCTTGAAGTGTAAATCAGACTGCAAGCCATTTTCCTGCTGTAAGCCCCCAGCCTGATCATAACTGAAATGCCAATTATTTTCTCATCGCTATAAAACCTCATCATGAAAATCTCACACACATCCACACACCTAATGAGGTTGAATCATTTGATATTGGTTTAAGGACCAGTGAAGATTGCACAGACATAATCACATCTCTGAGAGGCTAATTTCTGTGAGCCTGCCAGGTTGGCACTTTGTTGTTTGTAATGGCTGTTTTTTTTCTGAGGTGAAATTGCAACAAAAGGACTTTTAACCTGCATGTCACTGGAGCTTTTCAAAGCAAGTATGGGCACAGAGAGAAAAGTATAGAACAATCCCAAAGAGCTATCTAAAAAACAAAAACTCCACCACATATCAATGCCTAGTTTACATATCTTTGTACAACACATTTTTTTTACGAAGGCATCCTCCAAATTGCACAATACACTTTTCCAGAGTAGTTCATCTTACAGTTTGCCTTTCATTAAACTCACATGAGGGCTCATGCAAATGTGCTATGCTCGGAGGTACAGCCAGCACGTATCCCCATCTCCTGATGATTGTGAGGGATGCGTGACAACGCGCATTACTAATTTCACAGCCAAGGCATTTACTTTGCCCAGGGTGGAAGAAATCAATAGAGAAGCAGATACTGTTGAGGGAGCGAGCACACCCACATCTTCTCTTAGACTTTTTGCATGATTTCGATACATCTGTAAGTGAGGTATCACCATTCCAGGAGAAGAAAATGGGATGCAACACAAAAGCTGTTTTTGAACATATAAACTACTGAGCAGTCTAAAAGTTAGCAGTCAAAAAGATTACACCAACATTTAATTTATTTTTTTTTTTTTTTGGTAGCATGTTCAGCTGGACCCATGAATTTGTGCCTCTGACCAATAGTAAGCCATCTTGACAGTGCTGACCTTTGAGGGGAGAGAGAGTCCCAAATGGAGGAAGCTACTGTAACTTATTAGTTGTGTGGTACTATTCACTTTCACTTAACCCTCACAAGTATTAACTGCACAGGAGAGCAGCGGATTGCAGACAGTTATGCTGAAGAGTAGGTGGTACAAATCTGTCTCTTGAATAAACTGTGAGAACTTATTGTCCTGTTAGTGACCAAGCTAAGCTACTGAGTGTGCTAACTGTCCATTAGCAAGTTTTGTCCTGCAATCTGCTGATAGAAAGCAGTTTGAATTATAAGTAACTAGTTCATGTTTTGATATTCTCCCTAGTAGATGTAGGATACATTTTTTCTAACTGAACAAAACAATTTAATTTGGGTAAGTGTGATCCAATGCCCCCATGAAGTGACTTCTGCCTGCCCTTCAAGTGCTGCTCTCACCAAATAGAATGCAGTATACTCCTAATACCTTGTTCAGACTATGAGTTCTAGCAGTGCAACTCTTTTCCCTTTCTGCTCCTATCAGTTTGTGAACAGGCAGACCCACCAGATGTTCTTGCCAACATCATCTATCAGCAACTTGTATGAAGGTTTCAAAGCAGGCAGGATTATGAGAATAACAATGGAGGGACCATGTGGGTTGTGTACACTGGAGATTACCAATACCCCAAACACCTTTACACATCAATATGAACATGCTGCAGAGTTATTAAACAGGCTATTTGTTGGTTATTCAAAACACCTGGAGATTTGCATCACACAAACCCTACTCTGTGAACAGAATGGCATCTGTGGATGCGGTCAGACAAGAAAGGGCAGAGTGAAATTTACTTGCAACTCCTCTGTGTAAATTTTGACCTTCATTTAATCAGGAATTTCTCCTGAGATCAAAAATATTCTTCAACAGAGTCTGTTCAGGAAAGACTAGAGTTTTTATGGTTTGTGATTTGCCAGTTACCCTTAGCATTTCACACATTGCCAAACACTTTACTGTCAATATCCTCATCCATGTCCCAAATGTAAAAGATGTGTAAGTCTTTTCACATCAAAGTTCAGCCACAGTGACCTTTCTAAAAGGTGAATCTATTCACAACAGGAAGCCATCTTCGGCTATTCTTAATTCAAAATTCATACAAAAACAAAAACACAAATAGACAGATGTTTAATAAATGTAAACAAACTTAAAATGCCCCTTGTATCTTAAAAGGCACACACAGCAAATTTCAACAAGCCCTCTCTCACATGAGGTGAGTTGTGGCACTCTGTGGAGTCATCCAAGGGCCAGTGGAGGGATTGATTGTCTATTGGGAGGAGGATTACAGATTCCTGTGTTTAGCCTCCTACAGTCCAATTGGGTTTGTTCTGCCATGGCTAGATTATGGAGCTAAGTCTGAATGCATCGTATATCAACAGTTTCCCTGTGTTAAGAACACCCAAATGACACCTCAGCAGAGGATGTGAGTGGGTAAGCAGCCCACATGCAAAGATGCACACACAAATGCTCACACACAGCACAAAATCATAAGCACACATATTGACATTTTTTATAAAAACGCACGCATACACACACACAGCCTGTAAGCAGCTTAAGAGGAGGTGTATTGACCTGATCCTTTTATACACACACACACATAACACATAACATAGACATATACTGTCCTATATGGTAATAGACTTCATTTCACAGGTAGAAACGCATACATTCACAAGGCAATATGTATGGTGGGGATGAATGTAGGATGAAAACTGAAATATTGTAATGAAATGTTGAAGCTGAAGCTTTTTCTTTTCCAGGGATTTTTTTTTTTTTCAGGGCAGCAGTCCTTTCAAATGTGTAGGGGTTTTGGCAAGCAACATTTCATTTGACATTTTACTGATTCAAACATTCAATTCACTGTAACTACCAATCAATATGGCATGAATAATCAAAATAATTTTGATTTGTTCCACAGTATAACTTATGTCATTTATGATAACAGCTCTGCCATGTTGGCTGCTGGCATAGTGAGACTTGGGCATGCCCTTTAGAACAGTTATGACAGCCAATTTTTAACACAAATAGCTGAAATAACTCATCACTTACTTTGTGTATTGGCAGTGCTAAGATAATAAGAGAATTAAACAAAAAAGAGCAGCTTAAGCATAGCAGGGTAATAAAAGTCAGTTCAACATCAGTTTGCCACAATTGCTTAATACTTGAATGGGAAAAGAAAACATCCCTGAAAGTCCTCTGTTGTCCTAATGTGTTAGAAATCCATTAAAGACAAAGTGAAGCAGCAAAAGAACACTGCCAGCAATTCACGTGCGATTCTCATGAGCCCCACCGCCCAAGATATGGCCCAGGATGTTTGAGCCCTGCTCCAAATTAGCAAACCTCCACAGTCTAGGCCACACTTCAAGACAGCAAGACACTCATAAAACATAGTCCTAATTGCTCTGTCACATCAGCTAGTGTATCCCCAGTGTACTTTATTGTCCCCTATTAAATGCTAATATCATTCCAAGAAGTTTGCAATAATGTATCTCTCATTAGGGCCAAAACAGCCCAGAATAACATGAATGAGAGGAGCAATTAACTTAAACACACCTCCCCTATAGATTTGAGGCCCATGCCAAATGGTCTTAATAAGAGAGAAGAGGACAAGAAGGATATCCTCCAATTTATTAAAAAATACTCTGTTCATTAATGGCTCAGAGACTGATTTGCATAATTTAGCATTCACTTCTCTTTAGCAAGCATTATTTTCCCAGCATTTCTTTACACCCATGAGTTTTAGTCAGGGCACAGACTATAAATCTATGATAACTTTGACACTCACTTCGCAGGCACTTTTCAGCAAAGCAGGACATTTAGCTTGGCAGCAAAAACAGTTGTGTGGCTATTCACTGTGTGTCATTCCTCATGCCTGTTCCATTCATTGTGTAACCTAATTATATTTGTTTATAGCATAAGAATTTGTATAAAAGCACCTCATTATTTAGTACATGACTGCTATGGTTATAAATACCAAAAGACCAAAGGAAAGAAGAGTGATTATTTGGAAATTACCACACATAAGCAATGTTATGTGGTTGCTGTTTCCACTGATTTGCCATCCTTGTAAGATGCCTCAGTGTACAATGCCACTGACAGCCTCTGATCCCCTGTCTAAAAATCAATGTAGCATCTGAATGAAAAACCAAATAGCCTTTTAGTAAATACAAAACAGGTAGCTTACTCTCAATTCATTCTTGTCTTTCCAGCAACCTGCCACAACAAATCATGCAACAAATCTCTAGAGTAAAAACTGTGGAAGAAAACAATAACGTTACATTTGTTAAAAAAAAAAAACAAAACAAAACAAAACAAAAAAACCCATTAATCTGAGTAGTACCAACAAAAACATGTATATTTGTATTTTACTTCATCTGTTTCAGCTGTCATCCATCTGTGGAGTCGAACTGTGTCATGGCAAATATTGCAACCTGTTCCTCTGGTTTAAAGGTGTTGTATAAAGCAATGTATATGTCTGCACATGTTATATTTATTTAACTTCAAACTGGAATCTACTTTGGTATAAAGCACTGTCTTGTAATGTGTTTGTGTCTTTCAGCAATTAATTACATAGCTGAACACATTTGAGGATCATTATTAGATATTATTGATTCTCATAGTTTGTCACAGGATTATCTACCCCTAGATGACCATATAAGTAGACAGTGATTCTGCTAAAATGCTGCACATAAATTTCAGACCAAAAACTGAGCTTAATGCTTATGTCAAGTTGACAGAGATACAATATTCTTGGCAACACCTACAAAACAAAGAAACACAGCTTGGACGAGCAAGGTCACAGGCTTTTGTCAGGATCACTGACTTGGACATTAAAGGTGTGAGATACAACTGTCCCCTTTAGCCTGGGCATCCTGATACACAAAATTATATTGAGATTCAACAAATAAAGATCTGAATTCTGAATGGAGGACACAGATTTTAAACCCAATTTTGGAAAAAAAAAGAAAAAAGAGAGAGTGTGCTCAAAAGGAATCTTTGAATGCCAGTAGCTATGACACAGCTAACCTCTGTCAAATCCTGACCTCTAACTCTCTATGCTATTCAAGTTAAAACTTAGCAGTCATCTTTATGCTGTGGGGAGATGTTTCATGGATCATGAAATATAGGCTCTTCCCTTCTGTTCTCATCTCTCTCCTGTTTTATCTTTCCTGTAAGTCTCTGTCTACAATGACTTACCACAATAGCCCCAGGAAGAATGACCTTAGCATCTTAACAGACAAATAATTTCATAATATCCTCAGTCCTTACTCATTTGCCATGACATCATGGTGGCAATGAGGCCAGACAATGGACTGACTTCATAACTTTACATGCTTGTTATTTGTTTGGTGGCCTGAGGGGGGCAGACAAGACCTATGATAGCAGGCATACTGTGAAAGAATGATTTCAGCACTTTTATGTTGGATGCAGGGGAAGTTTAATTTACACCACTCCTTTCTCTTCTGACTTAACAAGGAAATCCAAAAAAAAAAAAAAAAAAAAACATCCATTCAATTTCCGTCACCATCAATGTTTTGTGAAAACATTTACTTTTGCCATCATGTTACATAAGTCAAGGTTATGTTTAGTCCTTTTACTGAACATGCAAATGTTAAATGTTTAAAATAACCAACATTATCATTGACACAGCACAACTGCTATTTTTTTCAATGAGTTCACATTCTTATTCATATTTTTTTTTCCTTTTTATCTATGTTTCATAGTGTCGCAATGAGTGCTGCCCATACTCTATGAACCAATTCACAGTCTTGTTAATTAAAGATTTAATTCTTCACTTTTTCTCTGTCCTTCTGTCTTTGTCTTTTTCACGAGTAGTCGCTGAGAATCAGTCATCACACTTCATTAATCATCTAATCTTTTGTTCTCTGTCTCTCTATTTTAAGTCAATCAAAGCATATGTATAGATTGTGATTAAGTTATCTCATTATTCTTTTATGTAGCCATCTCATTCTCTTTCACAGTGACTCTGTGGGCTTTTAGCTGCTTATGTGTCGGTCAGCACACACTGTAAATGCCCTCCCTAACCCCATTACCTTTATTCTCCTTCTATCTGTAGATTTAGAATGGTAGCTCTCTCTACTTTTTCAGCCATAATGCCCCAACAACCCTCATCATTACTGCACAAACACATTTTTTTACCCCCATTATAATTATTGATCTGTCATATTCATTGCATTATGACTCAAATTAACCAATCTAATGTCAAAGACTGTGAGGAGATGTCAGGTGGTTGCCCTCAGTGGCCAATAGGCACCTGCGGTGGAATAATTGCGCTGATTACGCTTCCTGGTGCACCCGTGTAGACCTGTTAACCTTTTGTTGCTGAATGACTAAGTTACCACATGAGCATTTGTGTTTATAGGAAGTATTTACACAGTAGCCTCTTCTGTATGTGTGTGTGTGTGTGCGTGTGTGTGCATTTAGGGCAGTGACATTGTTGTGTTTGTCTGTATGTGTCACAGTGGTATCTACAGAGCACCTACTGAAGGGCAGAGCTCCAGTCTTAATTAAAGTTATAGATAGAACACAGCATACAGAGAGATCAGCATGAGTACAACCACAAACCCTAAGGTTATAACAGTATGGTATGCATAGTACATGTACTGAATGTTGATGTGTAAGTTTATACTCAAAATGCTGTTTCTATACAAGTCAATTTTTTATGAGAATATGTTTATTTCTATGCTGTGATTGTACACAAAACACAGTAAATATATAAATATATATGAGGTGCATTTTTACAAGTTGATTACAAATAGAATTTATAATTTATGTATTATGTATTAATATGTATTAATCACAAGATACTTGAGATGTAACTCTGCATGGGATACATCTGAAACTGATTAAACCTAAAATCATGTTTTCAGAAAACAGTTTATCAGTGTTTACAGTGCAGCAATATCATGCATGAATATTCAGACCATTTATTCAGTGCTTTGCAGAGTCACCAACAGCACTAATTATAGCTTTCTGTCTTTTTTGTCTATGGCTCTATGAGCTTTACAGAGCTGGATTTTGGATAGATTCTTAACTTCTTTTAAGTTGAGCCTCTCAAACCCTGTCAGACTGGATACTGAGCATTTTTTAACTATTATCTTTAAGTCTCTTCAGACTATACAGATTCTATGTCCTTGGAGGTTTTTGTAGAGACAGTTGTGTTCATTGTTCAATCCATCTTTGACCTGTCTCCCAGTCCTTACATCCCTGTGGCTTTATGCTGCCACCACCGTGCTTTGCTGGCCAGATCGTATTAAGCAGGTAATGGGCAGTACTTAAATGTTATCACAGCTTGGCATTCAGGCCAAAAACCCCACTTTTGGTCTTATCAGTGGTTTTGGCCATTTTTATGGCCCACTTTGCAAACTCTAGGAGCACTGTCATGTGTGTAGTAGTGTGCTACACCATAAAGGCCAGAATGATGAAATTCTCTGGATTCTTGCTTCTTTAATGGCAGCTCCAAACTCCAAAACTCTGTTTTTTCTGTCACCTCCCCAAATAACACCCTTTTTATACACGTACTGAGTCTTGCCAGACCAGCTGTAGGAGTCTCATAGACCATGGAACTGTATTTAGACAGTGTGCGGTTGTCTAAATCATGTCCAGTCAAGTGAATTGAATTTGCTCAGGGGAAATCTAGTCACCTTCTAGAAAGATTTCAAGTATGAAATCATGTATTCTGAAGCCACCAAACACTGTTAGCACGTACATTTTATGAATATATTGGTAAAATGTAAAATAATATGGAAAAATCCCAGTGATGACTTAACAACCTACTTTCAATATCACAAAATGTCTTATGTCGTAATGAAACACTATTGTCATATAGCAATTTGAATTGTGCCTATAGACTGTGGAAAAAAGTAGTAGTGAATAGCTTTCATCATCAAAGATATAGCCTCAGGCAATTCACTTTGTAACATATTATGTAAGAATCTGTGAGCAATGTCACATTGCATGGAGTACGTTATCTTTCTGACTGCACTTGAGCTACATATACAGTGCCAGGGTTAGCGATGCTACATACTGGGTTTGCGAAGTAGGGAGAAGATGTGCAGAGAGGAAGTCAGGAGAAGTGCAAAGAGATGGGAGAGCTGCAACAAGGCCAAGCAGGTTGGAAGCTCCCAGGGAGAAGAGGGAGAGTGAGAAGCTGGGCTGAGCAGAATGAAGGAATGGAGCAGCTGTGTATGTGTGTGTGTTGAGTGTAGACACACAATCGTGCATGAGTATGTGTGAAGATCAGAACATGTATGAGCATCAAAAGCAGAGCGCATGCATAAGTGTGCATGCATTAATGTGTTTATGGGCAAGTGTGTGTTACAGTAGTGTGCGTTCTCTGTGTATATGTGCGTGTGTGTGTGTGTGTGTGTGTGTGTGTGTACATGCGTGTGTGCGAGCAACTGAAGCATTTTGATATTCCTATGTCTGTGTCTTCCGGCGTTAAATCGGTTGGGGGTTCAGACCAGTCTCATGCTGGGTCCCTCCAAGCACTCACACTGCTGTTCAGCATTCATTTGTCTCCTCTCCTCTCCTCTCCTCTCCTCCTACCCTTCCAGTTTCTCATACTCTCTCTACCCTCTTTTGCCACATGTCTGTCTCTCTGTTAACTGCCCTTGCTTTTCTCTTCATTACTTGGGTCTCTCTCTCTCTCTCTATCACACTCTGTTTTCACCACATCCTTTCTTTTCATGTGTGGATAGTGGATGCTCATGAATTTATGGATTTCTGCATGGGGGGCTCTCTTCCGAGGGAGACCAAAAATGATTTCACAGCCCGCTGTGTGGAATATGGGCTCGTGGAGGAACAGGGTGGGAGCTCAAAGCACCAGACAACTGTTTTGTTCTGGTCCATTCTCTGCCACAGAGGGAGTGGTCCACCTGAAATAGAGCATAAAGTGGCCTTTCTTAGAGTAGAGGTGTGAGGAAAATACCAACGACCTTGTTTTCTATTATGATTTTTCTGTTGCATGCAATAGCATTCCTTCTCTTTGATGGTTTGACTTGATTTCATTCAGACTGTTGGTTGTAACAGATGAGGGATGACCCCCACGCCCCCAAATAAATAAATAAATAAAATAAAAATAAATTAATATAATAAAATAACTAAATAAATAATTGTTAATTGCCTTTCTAAAACATTTTTTTGTTTGTTTTGCCCATTTGGGGGCAGCAGAACAAGCTGTAAACACAACACAAAAATTATTATCATGACATTGATGTGGCAAATGTAATTGTGTAACTTCAGGCTTCAGGCTATTGGCTTTTTCTTCACATTGAGCATTCATCTATTAGCATCATTATTCATGTAAAGTTGTGTTTGTGTCCACTTGGAAAATGTACAATATTCATTCTCTTTGCAGGTCTGTTTTGATTACTATTAATTCCTCCTCCCCACGAGCTAGTTGCTAACTTTGGCTGTTTTGCTGTGCAGGTAGAACACAGTATTTCTTTTGTTTGTTCTTCTTTTGTAACAGCTGCTAGCTACATCTGGAAATAGCGCTATGGAGAGCTTTGAGAGTGAACCAGAACATTGAAATTACAGGCTGTAAAACCAAAACACTTATACACTTGAGAGTAGGATGGAATATTCTCATCACTACATATGCACTGTTAATATATAAACATTGATTAGAGTAGCTTTAAGTTAAACAGTGAAATCCTAAATGCAACAGAGAATTCTGATTTCATGTTAGCAAAAATGTTTTAGATGCACCTTTGACACTGCTCACAGCCCAATACACAATAATGCAGGGCTAAGTTTAAAGAGATAGATCTGAAGTATGAAAGTACACATAAGGTCACTGCTATACATGTAAATCCAGTAAGTTGTTATTCAGCTGGTGTAGACGGTTGCATTGATTTAAAGCGGAGCATATCTGATCCCTGAGACGGATGACTGAAAAACATGGCTAGAACCTACACTTTGTTAGGGTTCAGTGGTGACACCCATTTGACATCATGCTGCTGGGCCTTCCAGCAACACACCCATAAAATGCAACCTTCCATATATTCACCTCCTAGGAGGTGTTTTTGGAGATGACCTAAGATTATTACACGGATATTTTCACAGGAGCTAAAAAAATAATTGAAACAAATTGACTCCATGTTTTCATCCAACAGTTTAATGAATAGAGAAACAGGGTGGAAAAAGCCTGCAGCAAAGTTCTTTATTCTTTTATTCATATAGCTGTATAAAGATGGAGCTACTACTCTAGCTACAAACCTGCATTATAGAAGCAATTACAGCAATGTCTATTGTTTTTGGCTGTAAAACTATGATGCATTATGTGATTGTCCTTCAAAATCTAATGACATTAACAGCATGGAAGAACAAGTAATTTGATTTGTTCAATTCTCCAAGCAACAGGGAGTGAGATATAGAGGAGAGGAGAGAAAGTGGGAGGGAGACAGACCAACATATGCATTAAAGTTAGAAAGAAAGGAGTCAACCAAACGCTGCGAAAATGCAGTTACACATGATTTATTTCAAAGAAGTTATTCAGTATCATCATTAAATTAGATTCATCTTGTCATCACTAAATGAACTGAGAGAGGTACAAGTGGGGAACAGTGAGTAAGTAATTTCAGTCAATCAAACATTAATACATATTGTGGTATTGGTTCACCTTCTTATGTTTGGCAGAAGAGAAATCTGACCTGTTCCATAATATAGTGGCAAGTGAAAGTAAGCAAGCCCTTTGGAAATACCTGGTTTTATGCATTATTTGGTCATGAAATATGATCTAATCTTGTGAGTCACAAGTAAGTAAGCATTAAAGACTGAGTGACTTCAAAAGATGGCTTTTCTTTGCTTTCTTTGCTTTTCATTGTCTTGCTGCATCACCCAATTCAGCTGGTGGACAGCCACCTGGACATTGTCCTGTAAGACACCTTGATGAACTTGATGATGTTTTCATGTTGATATAAAATGCATGTTTTTCCAAAACAATTCAGCCTTAGATTCATCAAAGCAGGAAACATTTTCCCAGTAGTGTGTGACTTTGTTTTTGCAGAGCTGTGGCTTCCTACTCAGCGTCCTGCCATGGACAACATGCAACCATAACACCATGATTTGCGTGTGGTGGACTGATGAACAGAAACCTTAACTGGCTCCAGTGATTCCTGTAAACCTTTAGCTGTTACTCTTGGCTTCTTTTTTTTTACCTCATTGAACATTCTGCATCATACCGTTGGAGTTATCTTAACTGGGCATACACTTTGAGGGAGAGGAACCACAGAACTAAATCCCTAACTGTGGACTGATGAATATCCAACCTCTTTGAAATTACTTTGTAACCCTTTCCAGCGTTATGCAAGTCAACAATTCTCAACAAGTCTTCTGAGGTCTCTTTTTGAGGCATGGTTCACATCAGCAGATGCTTCTTCAAATGCATACACTAGGTAGACCTGCACAGTGATTGTGTTCCAGGCAATGAATTCATCATGGATTTGCTGAGAGCAGATGAAACATAAATGATAATGTTAGAGCAATACAAAACATCAATGGCATACACAATGTCGCCTCCACTAAAAACATAATATGGTTCAGTTTATATATTGTGTCTTTGCAGATATATCTGTTTGGTTATTTTTAAATATTATCTCACATAATGGTTTACGTCCACACACACCACCTTCCCTCTCTCTCACACACACGTCAATGGACAATTAAATTGTGCCAAAGTTCCTTTTAACCTCTACTTCAGGAGGAATCTTCAAATTATATGTAGAAAAGAAATAATAGTGTAAATTCCCAGATTTTGCCCACAACAGACTGTCATTGTCATTGAAAAACATCTTTAATTCTAATTTCCACTGTATGTCCTTCCCTCAGAAATTGGTCAAATGTGTATATAAGCCATCATTGCACAGTGAACTGCAGCAGACATCAGAAGTCTTGGTGACTTGGTGAAGCAGAGACTCAGCAAGTGTGTGGCAGTTTAAGACTCCCATTCTGATATTGTGTAACTGCTGCAGTGCTTTTACTCCTTGCTTGCAACATTGGTCCTTACTTGCAATTTACAGGTGTTTACCATGCTGAAGATAAAATAAATGCACAGTGTGCCAAAAAGTATGGGCATGTAATGTGAGCCTTCATTAGGCAGACAGTACCAATAAAGATGACCTGTATGTAACCAGAGGGAGGAAAACACACTCAGGGTTTGGCAATTGAATAGAAATCACAATATGACTTTTTGAATATTGAGAAAGAAAATAAAACATGTATTCTACAGTGAATCCCTCTGGAATTTGACAGATCCCTACTTTTTCTTAAATATAAAAAACACTCACTTTGACATACACAGGAACAACGTATTTTGTTTACTCAATAAAAATAGTAAAAAATATATTGTATATCCCAAGACTTGTACTCACATTCACAAAGGACTTGCTCTTCTTTGTTGGGTTTTGTCTGTGTTTTTCATTTTTCCCAATAATATTCTGTTTTTCTCCAAGCCTTGGAGAATCCAGTGTCTTCTTCTTGTCTCCAGTCCTCACATCTTCTTGCAGTAGGGTTGCACAATAGATACACAGTAAAACTGAAAGCATGCCATCAACACAAAACCACAAAATACATCATACAGGCAGGATTCCCATCGCTCCCATACTCTTAGTGGTATATATCCCTTGTCTTGTCTGCTGGACTTGGGCTGCATTGTATAATAAAACCATTATTGTTGAGTTGACATATAGCTCTGCATTGCTTCCATGAATCCTATGTGCCAACAGAGCTATGAGGGTGTCAATTTGAGTGTCAGACTAGGACAAATTTTGGACAAACCACCAACTCAGCATTAATGGTAGAGAACTGGAGAGATGGGGTTAAAGGTTAGGGGTGTGCGAGGGAGAAAAAAATAAATCTGTGGCCCATAGAGGCATAGGTTAGATTCACATATACAGAGATGTGCAAGTGTACCAATATACGCCTACACATGGAAACAGATGCACACTAATGGATAGCCCAAACAAAACAACAAAAAGTACAGTATATTACACTGCATAAATGTGTAAACATGCTTGTATAAATGAAGATTATACAATGTTTTACTGTGTTAATTGAAGATTAAAAATATAAAAAAAAACACTTTCTTTGAAAGGGAAAGCAAAGATAACAAACCATGGACAAATTACTGGGGAATTGTCTGGGCCCCTATCCAAATCCTTTGATATCAAGTATCAATACTACGCTACAACTGCCCAGTTCACACTCAAGCCACAAACCTGAAAATGAGATGAGATAGAACTTGATTCAAAAGCTTAGTATACATCGTAAAAATAACTATGTACACACTGTGCTGTAATGTATCTGGCATGTTGAAAGTTGTAGCAGAAGCTGAGAAGATACAAGATACTACCTCAATGTTTTGTATACTTCTCTTTGCTAATAGAAAAGAGAAGGGCAAGATAGTGAATCTGTGTCAGAGGTCAGTCACTTGCTCCAGTGCCTTCACAAATGCAGTAGATGCTGGCTGTCATAAAGAAGAGCAGCTTTACAACACTAGCCAGTGGGGATGGACAAAACACAGTACAGTAAAGATAGGCTTGGCAATTAATTGGGCTCATACCAGTTATTTGTTCAATCCACAAGGGGCATGTGTTCAAATTACTGTTGTTTATGTTGTAACCTTCATTACTGCCCTGTAGCTCTACTGCTGCTGTTTCTACATCTTTTTTCTTCTTATTATGTGTTCCCCAACTTGACACATATCTCTCAGATGAGCAGTACATTCTCCCACATGTATTTCATGTGGGAGAATGGTGCCATCGCTTAACTTCTCATAAGAAGCGCTGTCTCACTAGACACCTGTAGTTGCTGTCTTGTTTAATTGTCCTTTGCTCTTCATGTTTGGCTTTACCTGTTTTTCTTTCTTTATCCCCATCCCTTCCCTCCTCCCAACATGGTCCTCTAAACTCTCTGGATTCGTGGTCCTCCGAGGTCTTCTGTTATGATACCTAAGTTTGCATTTTTCCAGCTCTCACTCAGACTTGCAGCTCATAAATTGACCATAACCTTGATGCAGTCCAGGCCACATGCATGTCATAGAGTGACCACAACAACAATTCCAGTAACCGCCTCCAGACCAGCTGTCTGAGAGTAACATGCTTAAAACACTCTACAAGGTTAACAGATGTTGATTATGTTTGGGAGGTAAGGTTATTTAGAGAAAGCTTTGTAATTTGATATTAAACTTAGAGGAGAGAGATTATGCTCAAGGAGTGTCCCTGCTTATTGCGTCAAACTATGGCACGGTTACTGTTTCTGTGTCTGTCACTAACTATTAGGATATACAAGTCATTAAATACTAAATAGTATTTTATTCATTTATTTAAAGAAATAATTTTCATGAAAATGAGAGAAACTAAAAAGGCTTGAAATCTGAAATATCTGCTGTACAATATGCAGTGTAATCCCAGAGAAGAGTAATTTAGATATTCCTCAAAAAGCCTTTGTAATGTCTTTAGAAAAAGAGTACAGTCCCATTATAAGGCATATCAGCTCGCCAAGAACATTTTTTTCATTATACAACCAGCTTTTCATTTCCAAATAGTCCATCATGTCTCCACTCCATGAATATTGAACAAAGTCTACTATCTTTATTCGGACGTGGTGGTTCATGCATTCAGACATTCAAAAGCTGTCCACACAAGTCAATTCCTCAGCTCTTCTATTATATCAAAGAACGTCAAAAGTGACTGAGAAAAGGAACGGATCAGTTACAGCTGAATAAATTCCTCCCAGATATACTTTTCTTATATAACATTTCACTCTTGTTTGATAGACACAAATCCCTGTAAAGGATAAATTATCCATATATACCCTAAGGAGTCAAGAAAAGTTTCCTCTCTTTAACATAATCCCACATTTCTATCTGTCAGACGCAGGGGAACGTTTTCCTTAAATATTCGTCGTGGAAAATGAGGGACCAAAAAGGCCAGACCTCTTAAAATACAGCTATTCAGAAGAAGTTATTTTATAAGCTTATCCTCCTTGTCTTAGAAATATTGTTTTAAACAAACCAGCAAGAAATCAAAATCTGATTTTTTGTTTGCTTGTATGGTCTGTGCATTTTAAAATAAGCCATTGTGAGAGACATACTCACTCCCTCTGAATATAATCTGTGAAATTAAGCTTCAGAAAGTTAAAGGACTCTATAAGACAAGACTAAGCATAATGGGTTTCATTAGGGAGTGCTTCCACTTAGTGTGTCTGTGTAACTTTTGCCTTGTACTTATCATACCTTATAAGTACTAGTGCTGTGGTGACTTCATTTAAAGGACATGGCTCCTTGGCTAATGTTCTCATGATAATTATGTTTTTTTTTTTTTCAATATATGAGACATTTGCTAAAAGAATTCAGATGTGAACAGACAACAAAGAATAGGGGCCACAATGATGTATTGGTGATGACCCACAGTATCAACACTTTTTAGCCATGTTAGCATAAAAACTACCAGATTGGTCCCCAGAAGATAAATCCTATTGAGCAGCTATTCTCTGAATTTTGTGTTTGACAACTAATGAATAGATTGACATGAAATTTGGTGCAGATGCCCATGGTGCCCACAGGATGAATTTTAATGACTTAATGACTGGTGATCCTTTGACTTTTCCTCTAGTGCTGTCATCAGGTTGATATTTTTTGTTAAGAATCTCTGCAACTATTGAATGGTTTATCGTGGAGACACAAAACTAAATGTTCCCATTATTTGTGTTTTGGGCTAATTAGGAAATGTAAGCACGCCAACATGCTAAACTAAGATGATGACCATGGTCAACAATATCCTAGCTAAAAGTGCATTTCACAAACAGTACCACTGCTTCACAGACCAACCAAACAGACACTCGATAATCTACTGACTTTGTATTTTGATAAAGATCCGGATGAGAGACATACTATGAGTGATTTGCATATGTGAGCTGCACAAATGTAATTTAATGAGGTTACTGCATAATTGGAGTAAATATGTTTGAATCTCTGTATCCTTTGACTAAAGGTGAACTTGATCTCTCCATTAAAGCCTAATCCAGAATGAAGAAAAATACATTATCTGTATCCTACAGCCAATACATCAGCTACTGGCTTACGATTAATTTTACCTTTACCGTAACTGCAGTAGGTGATCATACAAACATCACGTACATATAATTTGCACTGTCAAGATGCAGTAGAGTCCACCAAATCTGCAGAGGAAGCTGCACAGGGAATGATTTATGCTCTCAATTTATGTATGAAAAAGGTTGAAGTACAGTACTTTGGATGCAGAGTCAGATCCATTCAACAAGGTTATTCACAGTTCTGTCAATACTACGCTTACCTTTCAATATGCAAGATAAGCCCTTCTCTATGAAGGATCTAGAAATCTAATATACAGTACTGGCAAAAAGTGAGAACATACAAGAGACAAATACACACACATAAACACACACATGCATGCTGGTTTGAGAGGGATTTGAGGATTTGCTCATAGACTTGATGCACCTCATCACGACCTTATTGGTAAACAGGCCTTTCCAGGACCCTGAGCAAACTCAATAAAACTAGCCTCCAACTCCAAACCTACTGCACTCTGCAAGGTCCCTCGAGGAGCGCCAAGACAGAATGAAGGGAAGAGAGGCAAGGGGAGAGAGAGAGAGAGACAGACACTGAGAAATAAATGGAGAATCAGATGGGGGGGCGTATAACAAGATATTGAGATTGAGGGAGACAGGGAGGGAGAGAATAAGACAGGAAAGAGAGAGATCAAAGACAAACAGTGAAGCAGCTGAGACAAGGAGAGAAACACTGAACGAGGGAGAGGGGAACCCGGTGGTGGAAAAGTAATTCAGCGCTGCAGGGAGAAGTTGTGTTCCGTTTCTGCTCTTGGCCTCACCAGCTGTAATGAGCCTCAGATTACAACTAGGCCCCGACCCTGACATGTGCAAAAGGCATTACTGTTCAGGCTGGCAAAGCTGGAGACTGCACTCAGAGAATCAGCTCATCATTAAAACATATTGCCCTCAGCCAGAATAACTGAAAATAGGAATAAGTACTGTAATTTCTGATGAGTGTTTTTCAGAAAGGAGAAAGAGCAAGACGAAGAGAGATGGGGGGAGTCTGTGAAGATTGTACATCTTGTACATCTAGTGAGATTTTTTGGAGCGTTGTTTTCTATTTACAGTAGATCAGTAGACTTTGTGAAAAACAAAGCACTGGTGCTGTATAGCTAGTGAGGCTGAAGGAATTGGATATGGTTATTAGAATGATGAATATAGACTTATAAACAATTTAGCTGTAGAGAGAGGATCTGTTGTGAAGACTAAAGCTTCTACTTCCTTTACACTGTTTTAAACAACATGCTCCTATTACACCATAATATTTCATTTCTTAGCAAAATCTAATGAAATCTTACCATTGGACAGTTGTATAACTGAAGACATGTTGCCACTCAGGCTTTATTAGTTCTATTGGGAGGAAAAGTCAATATACACTAGGCTAACAAACCAACAAGTCAATCTATGATGATTGCTGTATCACATAACATCTGTGCAATGTCTTCCCAAGAAAGAAAACTGGTTCTCCCCATCACTATAGTATTGTACTGTTGTGACCTTACACTGCGAGATGCAACAACAGGTTATATGGTAGAAAAATCCTTTCTTACTACCAGCTCTCAGGTGGAAAAAATGCATGGCTTCCAAATATACAGCTTACTATCATCAAATGGCAAATGAATAACACGGCAATTTCCTCGAGTAATTTTATGTGTTATCACAAAGCATTTTGTGCTTTTCACGTGTCATTTCATGCTTCAACATTTCTCTACTGACTAACCCATAACCCTCCCCCTAAACCTAACCCTAACCAAAACTGTTTTAAATGATTTGTGGGACCAAAAAGGTATTAACAGACACACAAAAAGCTTAAAATGCGTAGATGTGGTGCACAATATGTCCCTGACAGTGGTGTGGTGTTCCTAAGCAGTCCTGTGAGATCACATAGAAAGACACTCCTGACTTGGCAGTACTACACTTACAGTAGCTGTTCCACACAAATACTGAGTTACACACGCAAACACATCCTATACATACATATGCAAAAATTAAAAGAAAAAAAAAGCATAGAGTCACTGAATATACACAAGTGCAATATTGAAATTAATGTTGACCATCTTAGTAGCCAGGTCTTCTGACTGACCAAACAGTTCCATCGGATATAGTGACAGTGTCTTTGTGTCTTTGTGTTTGTGCATGCATGTCTATGTTTATGAGCAAGAGAGACAGTCAGAGAACAAGTCTGGTCAAAGTGCATGAAAGGCTTAAGAAAAGACAGAAAATGGAGCTTAACCTGTATAAATCGTAGAGTAGGCATAACAACTTTGTAGTATGTGAAATGTTTCTGGCAATAAAAAATATCTCTTAATATTAAGCAAGTATACTTGTACTTCATGTACAGTGTATGTGTCACACTTAAAAGAGCTAAACAAAATCCCACACCCAAAGAGCTGGTCACTGAAAATCAAAGGCCACACATCTGCAATATATTGTGAGAATGTGTCAGCAGCTGCACATTCCCACCCAACTGGAATCCAGGCTGTCATTTGGCCCTGCTATTTCACTGTGCAATGAACCACCAATGCTATGCCATCACACCACACTTCACCACCAGTGAGGATTTTCTCTCACATACACACCGAGTAGAATTCTCAAAAATGTGAAATGGAGCTAATGCACAAGGGAAATATAACACAATTTCAACAAGCACTGTAGCAAGACATTTGTGGAGCAGACCGAAAACCAAAAATACCATCCTCTTTTTCTGTGCATGTAGAAATCACTTCATGTAAGTCAAATCATATAGTATGTTTATACTTTCTTGTAAGGTGGTGAGAGTTTGCCTGTTAAATGAAGGGTGAACACATCCTGGGTATCGGCTCTCCTCTCCTTTTCCACTGCACCCTTCTCCAACTATTCTTCCCTCCCTCCATCATTTCATCCATCCACATTGTATTGTGCCACTTCAGTGAACATCAGGGTGCACTGACTTGTTTTGGCTCTATCTCTCTTGCAAATTCACTTTAGTAGACAAAATTGAATGTGGGATTACTATCCTGTTGTGCAGCTCCATTTCAAAACCACAGATGTCCTGCCCCCCACCCCCACCCCACCCACACACACACACCTTTTTCTCGTTTAATGTATAACTCTGTCAACTTGGAACATACAGTTGCCTATCACATATTTCTGGGACCAACCTACCTGAGTGGATTATATTATTGTGTTATTCTAGCATCAAACTCTGATTAATATAGTGATGTAATATTGCAGTGCATACTGTACATCCATTTGTCAACAGGAACTGTACACCATATATCATATTTAAGGTTATAACGCAAAGCAACCCAAAGCCTAGTATCTTACAACATATATGCATGTGTAACCATCCATAACCAAAATGAATAAATAGGAGGTCAGCTGAAGCCACAGTGTGGCAGATGCTCAAAGCACTACTGCTTTCTGGTGTCTGATTTTTTGAATGAGACTGCATGGTGTTTCTGCTTCCAAAAAATTTCTTGCTTAACTCTGGATGGATGGATGGAACTCCTGGCAGTATCAAAGACAATGAGTTATATAATTGTCCATGCTCATGAGTACTACATTTGCATAAAGTCAAATAACTGACTAATTAGACTATTCTAGACTGATTCCCAGTGGCTCAGCCTCAGTCATTCTTCCAAATTGGTGCCTTGTGGACATGACTATTTCTTCATATGCTCATTATCCAATTTTTGTGCCAGTATTAGATTAAATGAGATGAAAAATGTGTGAGGAAACTGTTATATGTTTATAAGACTGTCTTACATACTATGTTCCACTTGTACCTGATGTTTGTATGATCACCTAATGCATTTATGTGTAAAATTATACTTAATACAATGCTTTCCCAGATCACCTCTAGTTTAGGATAGCTTCTTATTGAATATTTTCTATGATGCACTTAAATATATGATCAGTGTCTAATATGTATCATTATATAATATAATTTATATCAAAGCATAACAGTTACACATACTCAAATAGTATTCATCAAACACTGCTGTATGTCTAAGGCAAAATAGGTAACGTTTTTGTCTCAATGAGTAAGACAAAAATCAGTCCAGATGTTTAACTGTCTGAAACCAAAGCGGTCCATTAATGCTAACTGATGTTTTTATGCAGCCTATAGCTCAGCTAAGAAAACATTTTTATTTGATCATGTTATCTGTCCATGGTGATGATGCTCATGTTGAGCTGACATCGACTGCAAAGTCAGTCTTTAAACTTTAATCTGTTTTAGTAGGGTATGCACTAAAAATTCATCTGGACAAACATGCTCATGCTCAACAGTACATGTAAAGTAGACCCAGTCAGGCTGGAAGGCTCTGTTCAGGTATGACTGGAGCATTGAGAGGAAAGAGATGACAAATTGAATTAGTTACTATGACCAGCCTATGAAAATTTCACTGGCCAGAATGATATGTCATCAAATGCAATGGTAAGACTGTATATGTGATCATAATAGTTTTTGAATTAGGTGTAGGTCAATGGCTCTGTGGCAGCTATATGCTTTGACTACATGCTAGTGGCAAGGGGGATAAAATCATTCAGTTTAATTTGTGGGTTTTTTTTCCAAGAAAAATATTCATTAATTAAAATGTAAAACAAAACAAAAACAAAAGTGTTATCCATCAAAGTCACACTGTCTGTGCAAAGGCCAAGTTCTGTACCTTCGCCAAGAACATAAATAACAGTTGCTGTGATGTGAGCCAGGATATATACTGGTAAATATTTGATCGAAGAGCTTTCTCAGCTCACCACCAGCCATGCCACAAGTCAGAAAATCAAGGGAATCACCTTTGTGATTTGATGCAATAGAAGTCAAAAAAATGTTGCAGCCAGAGGACAAACACACACACACGCATGCACGCATACACATACACATACACACACACAGAAAGAGAGACTCACACACTTCCATTCTGCTCTCATGCTTGTTAAGATCCCATCTATCTTTTGAGAGAGGGTGAGAGCCCTTTAGCCATACTCAGAGGGCTCATTTTCATTCCAACACACACACACACACACACAAACAAAACATACTCACGCACTACACATAACAACAAACATGCACACACAAACACACATACCCACACTAGCGCAGGGATTCCACAAGTACCTGTAGATTATAATGAGACACAGTTCTTTTGACCTTGGAAGCACCAAAAGTGAAGCTTGTCAACCTCCAGGAAAGGCTTGCTTGAGATACAAGCATGTATGTGTGTGTCCCGAAGTAATATGCTAGGCTTTATCCCAGTGTTCCATTGAGTGTGTGTGTTTGTCTGAGACTGAGGCTGCATACTACATCGACCGAACACCTGCTGCTGCGGTAACTAGGATGTCAGTGTGCAGAGGAGTGCTTCATAAATATATATTAGAATCAGAGCTGATATTAAACTAGGGAATAACCCAGGGAATGATCTCACTTGGTCAGTTTGATCTGGTTTCATCCCTCCTCCTCCCTCACCCTCCTTCCTCATCTGTTTCCTTGTCTTGTTGCCCTTATCTATCCATCTGTTTGTGTGTCTGTCTGTCTCTCTGCCTGTATTTTACATGTCTCTTTTCAGGTTAGTTGAACTGGAACTTAACATGTAAATATGCACTGAAAAAAATGATTTTGTGTTGTAGTAATATTTATTACGTTAACTGTCACAATTTTTATTTTGTAATTGTAAGTATCAGTAAGAACTGGAATTATTCAAGTAAAACTATTCAAAGGTATTCAAAGGTTTCATAGTCACTGCACATGAACCTAGAAATACTTAGTAAGTTTTATTAATAGTGTTGCGTGTTTTGAATCCGCGCATGCGCCTTGTGACACGCATACAGCACACATGTGCTTCATTGTCCGTTTTGGCGGAGGCAGGAGCGGCTAAATCATTTTGAAGATAAGTCATTCAGGGTTTTTCCTGCATATTTTCCTGCAGCTTAATTTTACTATGGTCACTAAACGCAATGTCCCTGTGGACTTGGGTCGTACACCCCAGGGGTACAGCAGTTGGACCTCGCTGTCCCCTTGGTAAGTGCACAAGTTATGAGCTCCACCATCGTTTTTATTAATTATCTTAATTTTATACAAAACAAGTGGTTTATTTTGTGTTTATGAAACGTATAGCTCCCAAACGGTCAAGCGTGTTCTTTTAATGTAAAGTTGACGGTGGTTTTCTTTATTTATTTATATAATATGGCCAGCGCAACATGTGTTGCTAGCTAACCAGCTAACCTCTTTTTATTTTGCACTTACAGTGAGACGTGTGTGTGTGTGTGTGTGTGTAAACCGGGACTGACTGTATGATTAATCCTTCGCCAGATGCTGGATGTATGAAAGATGTGTAATTTTTTAGATCAGAGCGACCTTTTAAAATATTTTGACAGCATATTATCAAAAATACATTGGTTTGACAGTGGTACAGTTTATTTTGGTTACATGATTCTGTAGTTTTAATGTAGTATTTCTTGAAGTATTCTGTAGTTTTAATGTATTATTTTGTCTTTGTGTTTTTGTCCTTAAGCCCAAAGCAACAACTTTCTGCAGCTGACACAGTGAAGTCAAGCAGCAGTAGTCAAGAAGTCAAGCAGCAGTCAAGCAGCAGCTACAGCAAGCTGTGTCACAAGCAAAGCCATCTGGCTATTCAGGTAAAAAAAAATGCGTAGTGCTTTGCACTTCATAAGTTTTAAGTTGACTTTTATACTGATATGAAAATCTAGTTGAGATGAGGTTTGATTTATTTCTGTCTGTATTTTCCAGATTCAAAAAAGATGAAATGGTCGTGTAAAACATGTAGATTCGAGACTGACACACGAATAGAACTGTTGAAACACTACAGATTAAGACATGGAATGGTTAGCCATGGCCAGACAGTGCCTTGCCTTGCATATAGTAGTGTGTATGTTTGTGTGCGGCGTTGGAAAGAGCAGCAGAGCAAACAAAGATACATTATGTTTTTTGTAATATTATTTACAGAAATCTAATTCCAACCACGAGCAAGAACTTGGCACCACTGGCAAGGAAAAGACATACATGTTGAAAAAAATAAATACATATAATGTAATCTGTACTGTAATCTATGCAACAAAGAAGTGCCATTTTTTTGTTGTAATGAAGTTGTAGTTTGTATTAAATACCTAAATAAAATAGATGCAGAGATAAATCGTAATTAAAAAGGGAAAACAACTTGCTTTAATTGGCAAAGGCAAAACATTTTGATAGAGCATGTCAGAACTAAAAATTGTTTGTGTGTATTTTTCCTGTGAGTTTCTTGCAAAAAAAAAATAATTTAATTTATTCAATTTAAGCTGTGGACTAAAAGGAAAGCTTCCGCTGACCAAGCACACTAGAGCTGGAATACTTGAAAGAAACCATGTAATATAAAACAGCTTTTTGAATACCTGAATGATATTACTTCATCAGTTGTATTATAAAAATACTTTCTAAAAAGGGTGAGTGAGTATTAGGATGAACCAAACTCATTAGACCTACTGTTGCTGACAAAAACAGGGTCTCTCTCTCTTTCTCTATAACACGCAAAAAAAAAAAAAAAAAAAAAAAAAAAATATATATATATATATATATATAATATGTACTGTTTTAAAAAACATCATTAAACTGCATGTTTTAGGGAAGAATTTTTAAGATTTTTACTGTTTTGAAACTGAACAATGAAACTCCACGGTAAGTGAACCTTGCTTCATGAACTTTAATAGTCCCCTTGCCTCTGCTGACTCACAGTACCCTAAAATTATCTCTCCACAAATTCCAGAAAAGATGTATTCCAGTGAAAGACATCCCACTTTAAACGGTCTTTCACTCTCTGACATTTTATGGTACACTTCACACCTCTCAGCATTAATCTTTCTAATTTGATTTGTGACAGATTTTATTCGAGAGCACATTCCCTTCCTTAACTTATTCATTCATGTCTTTAAATCCCTCTGTGGTAAGCAGTGACAGGATATTGTCGAATCAAGGTACTGTGAAAAAAAGTATATAAGCGTGAAATGTGCAGGTCTTTACACACACAGGTCTATAAACATGAATTGGAGGGATACATTTTCTCTCTTTCTTTATTAATGGGTTTCTGTTTTCTTACCCTGTTAAATGGTTGTTTACATGTATTATCTCTGTAAAAAATAAATTCCCCTGTCTGTGAAAAAAATCTGCAGCTAATCACATTAACAACATAAAACTCATCGTTTATTGTGCAGTGTTTATTTTATTTTGCAAAGTTATAATTCTTCAAGAATAACTTTACATCTTCAGCAGAGGCACACATGACCACAAATAATATCTCTGCTATGAAGTCATCTGAATTACGTAAACCATAATTACTTAACAAAGGAAAAATAAAACACTGAGTGGACTGGAGGTCTATGCACAGGAAATACCTTGTTGAAATTCCTGAATGCCTCATAAATTAACATGATGATATTAGAGAGTACCTGGATGGATCAGTGCTACATTACCTCATGCTTAAGACAATATATGGACTTGCAAAGCTGATATATTGCTCACCCCAAGGGGGAATCCATCTTGCCTGACAGACAATGGAGCTAGTGAAAGACATAAAATCCTATCAGACTCCACCATTTGCCTGTAATTAGAAAAATAATGAAACAGGCAAATGTGCATAATATTGAGGGCAGGAGATGTGGATGGGATTCTAATTGATGCTAGACAGTTCAGTAGATAGTTCAGTATAAGCAATGCATTTTGCATCTGAGGGCATCTCTCTGATTTTTTAAATAAAGACATACTATGTTTATGCACGTTAGTGGTATAAACATTGGTGTATCTTTGTCTGTGTATGTAAAGTATGACTGCAAGGTGAAGGAGGCAATAGTTACGGAACTCTCAAGTTGCCCTCATAATTTTTATTTTTATTTTTGCCCTCCTAACTTTTAAAAAAGTGAAATGTATGTGAAATGTAATGTAAAGTGCAAAGTTTACAGTTGACCAAATTTGCTTATACTTTTGTTTAGATTATAATTGTCCAGATTATGTGCAGTTTTGACAAAGAAAATATAAATGTAGCTGCACTTGTTTATGACAACCATAATCATTCAGTTGTGTGTACATGTCCCAGAGAGTCAGCTGACTGGCTGTTCTTCTCTGTGATAACATAATATTCTTGCCTGGAAGATGAAAAAGGTCGAGCTCAACAAAGTGTACATCAGTTAAAGAGGATTTTTCAATCTTATGGCAAAATGTCTCAATTTTCAAAAGCTAGACCTTGAACTTGCAAGGTGACAAACAGTTCCAGGCTCCAACCCATCACCTTAATTCAACCGCTTGTCGTTAAAATCGCCAATTTATCAGATGCCTGTGTTATCAGAAATAACTTGCTCTTGGCAGTTGTGGAAAATTGAAGATTTGCTCTGGATTGGGTGGTCAGTATGTTGCTTGAAATATCAGATTTTAAGACAAAGTGAAAGCTGGGGCAAAAGCACATCTTCTGAACAACTTTATAGTTTGAGTACAGTGGCCTATAAACAAAGTCATACAACCTTTTAAAAAAGTGTGTGTGTTTTGTGTATATGCAAATATAGATTAGTTTGGTGTGGTAGATTTATCAAACCTCATCAGATACCAGAGGGCAAAGACTGACACGGTTGGATATTTCAGAAAAATTTGTCTCTTTCAGTTTTACAAAACAGCGGCACTTATCATTTAATGTCTAGTTTAAGGAATCACCATGATGCACAAGTGCTGGTTGTTTCTACTAAAATCAAATCCATAACATTACATATTCTATTGTCAAGGAGAAAATAAACAAATGGGGTGAAATGTAATAAGTAAATAAGGAAGAATAAAAAATAAAAATCACAACCTCCTAATATTTCAATCCAAATTCCTTATGACATCAACACCCATACTGACCTCTAGCACAATCTCCAACAGTCCACATGACATATATGAAACTATTTTTTCACTTTGCAGTTTGAGGACAACTCAAAGTCAAACCTATAGCTCATTCCATGTGTGGGTGTCTCGATTCATTTTCTCTTGACTTCCAATTTAGAGAGGTAAAAAAAAGAGTAAACCCCATGGCAGTGACCTCTGCTGTAGGGCCATGAATAATGGGGACTATTAGTTGCAAGGCACTGCATTCTGAGAAAAGTAGTCATTTCAGCCCCAGGGCTGTTTAATTTAGACATGGGATAGAATGTGACATTTTTGTAGAATGTTTTGCATACGCCCAAAAATATATATCTAGTTGTATGTAGAACATGCTGCAGGTCACAAACATACTGTATCTCACATGCCCTGTCCCATAGGTGCACATTGAATTTCACATGCTCTTAACCTGTTTTTCTCTCTACCTCCATCCTGCTTAAGCATGCACACTCTTATAGTGAATAAAGTATTTGTTTCATAGTAATGATAAAATGATGCAGTTTGTAACAAGACCCACAGAGTTCAAGTTTTGTGCCAGTTACCATGTTAATTATTGTGTTTGCTTTATCACCCCACAGTGGCTAAGCTGTATAAGTGAGGCACCGTTAAACCATTATTAAAGCTCAGCAGCCATGACTTAGATGTTAATTTAAGGTCCCAATGGTTAAAGAGTGCAAAAAATAGGTGGGGGTATTTGGAGTTTGGAGAAGCAGCACAAGCCAAGTAAATAGATCAAAATAAAGAAATCAAAGCTTCAAAGACTAAATTCTTTCAGTTGAATTGGTCCAAGGATAATGATCCATTTAGCCAGTCTGGGAGTTTGGCTGCCAAAGGCAGGAGGGGGAAATTACTCACCCATCTCCAGCAGAGAAATGTTTGTTTCCCAGCCCTGCCCTCAAATTATTTCAATCAAAACACAAATTAAGTGCAATTAACGGAGTGCTAAAATGCTCCAAACCAACTGATATGGAATCATTAGGAGTCACCTCAACCACATCTCCTTCTTTCTTTCTCCCTCTCCTTCTCTGTGTCTCTCTCTCTCTTCATCAATGAGCCCTCACTCAGGGTAAACTTCACACTTCATTAATTAATTCATCACCTAAAAGCTGAGTATTGATTTTCAGTAATGGCTTTACAAATCTAACGGACACCTAGCTGCAGAAATAATTAAAAAGAATGCGTATTTGCAATAAATCATCTTTAAAAGGGTTAAAAGTCTTGCAGGTCATCAGGGAGTTAGGTTACAATATCAACAAACAGGCTCTAATATCCCCTAGTCACTGAGGACACCAAAGGACAGCTTTTACGATTGTTATTTTTTACCATAGTAACAACCAAAGTGAGCTTAATGTATGTCATGAAATACAGAGGCAGAAACTGAATCATCACAGAATAGAAACTTAAAAGTGATGTATCGATGGAGGGTTATTGATTAAGTCAGCACAAAATATAAATGACTAAAGGTCATGGAGCATACACATTTTAAGTGAATGAAGATGGACAATTTTGCCAATATTTATGAAATGCATTTCTTCAGTGTAATTTATTCTACATTTGTTCTGTGGGGATTTTCTGTGGTAAACCCCTGCCATAAAATGTATTTTCATTTAAATGATGCCAAATTGCAGCATATTGTTACTGTAAAGAATCTGATGAGAGTTACAGTGCAGAGAACAATCAAGACAGTTATAAGGGATATATATCAGGATAATGGACATTGTGCTGGAAGGCTGCGTCTTCATTCCCTCGACTCATTTCCCACCAGGGCATGCTGGGAGAACATGAGGCAATGCCAGCTTTGAGGCCATACACCCAGAGCTAACTGAGCATGTTAGCTCCTGCTCAACAGAGACCCACAGCGTGTGAGTCTGTGTGTGAAGAGACACGTTCACAGATCACTGAACTAGACCCTGACCCTGACACTCAAGTTATCTACATCATCCACACAACATTTGGGGACTACACCTACATCAGGTTAACTTAGAGCAAGGCCCAACTGGGATGCAATCTTTTCATTTTTATGCACTTACTATTCTGTTTATTTACTTATAGTTTGCTTTCTGTCATTTTCAGAAGTGCATCTCTTTTTATGGCACATCCACAGGGCTCAGATAACTTCATAGAAGTTGATATAACCCATGTGTACTGTTCAGTCCACATAGAAACCAACTGGTTTCTGTCAATACGGAAAAGATTGGTCAATACCATTGTCAAATTGATATATCATGTTTTTTATAGAAAATCAATACAGCTAATTACCATTAGCAAACTGACATTACTGGTTCACGATCCCATGTGGTTTCCGAATGATTTGCTGATGGCCTTCAAAGTTGGGTGAGGGAAAAAATCCCACTGATGGTTAAAACATCTAAGTGGCTATTTTCCATCCTTGGAGATGTACATAAAGGACTGAGATGAATGGTTTGTTTGATATAACTGGTTAAGTTTTGTAAGTCATTCATTGTAAGCCTGTCAGTATATAGTGGCAAGAAAAAGCATGTCAACCCTTGGGAATTCCCTGGTTTTCTTCATAATTGGTTGTGAAATGTGATGTGATTTTCATCTAAGTTATAGTAATGAACAGACACCATCTGTTGTAACTAATAAGACACAAATGATTGCATTGTTCTTGTCCATACTGAATACATCATTTATATATTCATAATGTAGGTTGGAAAAAGAACAAGAAAGAAGAAAACAAAGGTTAAGTGGTGTCAGATGTTAGCAAACCTGGAGTCCAGTCAATTAAACCAGTTTGGAGGTGTGGGTTAGAGCTACTCAGAATTGTAAAAGAGCACCCAAACATTTTGAGTTTGCTGATGCTTCAACTGATGTGAACCATGCCTTACAAAAAAGAGATCTCTGAAAACATATGATTAAGAATTGTTGATCTGCATGAAACTAGAAAGGGTTACAAAGAAAATTCAAAGAGTTTAGAAATTCATTATTCCACAGTTAGATGTTTTTTTAGGTCAGTGGAAGTAGAAGTGGGCACTCAGCCAAGATTACTCCAAAGGCACAACACAGAATCCTCAATGAGGTAAAGAATAAAAAGTTAAAGGCTTAAAGTAATCATTGGAACTGGTTATCATCTCTGTTCATTAGTATACCTTACACAGAACATTGAGCAGGCAGGGTGTCCATGGCAAGACACAATGGGGAAAGCTACTGCAAAAAAATTTCCAAGTGCCTGAAGTTTGCTGAAGAGTACCTTGACACTCCACGAGATTTCACATACCTTTTTCTCCCCACTGTATCTGATATGCTCCACAGTGCAACTAAAAGCTTCATTCTAGAGGAGAACAAAATGGCAATACAATGAAAATAGTTGTACTGTATGTACAATTTCTCCTTAATACTAAAATTGCAATGGCTTTAGCCCCAACAAGGTGAATTTGTCATTGAGAACATGTAAATGTATTCAGCCAACACCTTATATCATAGTAATCACAACGTATCTCCACTGGGGCAAAGCCTGTGATTTAAGACTGGAGACTCTGTTTTATAACACTCTTTAAATTTCTTGCTCACTCTCCCTCCCATTCCTTCCTTCTGCCTGTATGTGCTCCATTTTCAGCTCTCTATCTTACTTTATCTCCTCTCTCTCTCTCTCTCTCTCTCTCTCTCACACACACACACACACGCACACACACACACACATAGCAAAGGAGAACATAAATCTGGATAGTGTGCCAGACTGGGCCATGGACACCATAATTACAGAACATCAAATGAAAGAATTAGTGTCCCTTTTCTCATTGCCATGCAAGACTTGCAAGTCCTCTGCAATTTCTCAGCTTACCTCTGCTTTACACCTACACATACAACACATTTTCTCTCTCTCTCTGACACACACACACACACACACACACAAACTAACACATGAACAGGTACACAAGTAGTTTCACAAGGCTGCAGACAAAAACCACTGTGCAAAAATACAGATAAGCACACATACATGCTCGTACACATACTGTATGGACGTGGCACATGGGCTGACACCTACAAGCATGCACCTGCATATGCAATCATCATCTATTCTGCACTCTCCAGAACACACTAAAAAACTACTGACTGATGTGGATACTATGTATTCGTTAAACTGTATCTTTAAAGGCATCATAAGGCTGATTATGTCACATAAGAATTAATAATGTAAGCGTGATGTGGGGTTCACTGCAAAGCTGTCCCACAGCATGTGATGGGCCTAACGTTATAGTGAAAATCTTGGTTGTTTGCTTGAATTAAAACTAGTATTACTGGTAATATTTTTAATAGTCAGACTCCTGATCTTGTTGGATTGTTAAAATCGTCTGAATGTAACCATACTGTGCTGTACCTTATACCTGAGGTTTTTGAAAATGAACACTATTACTGAAAAAGTTATTACTTTTAATGACTCTTAGCTAATGACCAACTCTAATAAACTTCTGTGTGTTTAAAAAAAATAAAATTAATAAAAATTAAAAGTTGATTCTTGAGAGGCATGTCATTAAAAGGTAAATATTTCTTTTGTGTCGCTGAAATTCCTAATGAATAGACCACCTCCTCACTTTGTTTCTTATTAGTTTATGTAGTTTATTAACTAATACATTATTAATCTTTGTTTGATTTTAGCTGTTGAAGAAAGGAATGTGAGACAGCATGCAATGGAATCAGTCATATTTAAAAGCTACACTTATTCTTGTTATTATTCTTATATGAGTAGTTAATTTGGTAGCCTTAAAGTTTTTTTATTACAGTCATTTTCTCTTAGATGCTATCTAACAAAGGAGAGAGGGATTATGTTTTTTTTTAGACGGGAGGAAAGGAGTCTAAACTAGTCAGTATCAACAAGTATGGTTTCAATATAATCAAGGGTATGATGTGTAGTGTGGGGATTAGAAAACAAAATATCTTCTAATTTGTCACCAGCTAGAACAATTCAATAAGAACACGACAAGTGCTCTTTCTATGCATGAAAAACAATAAATATTTGTTGGCAATGCTCCATGTTATACTCAGTGATATGGCAACAGTTGAAAGTCTGAGTGTTCAGTGTTGAGTATTTTTGCTTCTGTTTATACCACAGAAGATGAGAGAAAAATGTGCCATCTACACCAGAAGTACCAAAGCCAGTTGTGCGTCTTGATATAATGTCCTTGTCACACCACTCTAAATCCTTTGTGTTAGTGGAAATGCCCCAATCAGAGATCCACTATGTACAATATTGATGCCATGACAGACAGGCGATCCATCCACATGCCCTCGAATCTCCAAATCCCTGAGCTGAATTGCCCCAATCACAAACCCACTATGCAGACTCAGCGACAGGCATGCAATGCTACAACACTGACAGTTCCTCTCACCTATACCTTTCTTGTCAATTACCGCTCCACAGATAGATGGAAAACTGCACATCTCAGCAGTTTCAGAGCCACACTCAACTCAAGCATTTCCCAAGGTTTTGATTGCAAAATAACATGAAAAGCTCAAGGTAGTGGCTTTTGAGGCTGGCTCCCTATGGAATGTGAGGGCATACAAACGGCTGCCTTTAAGTCCTAACTGAACATAACAAGGCCCTGGAGTTAGAAAAGCCCTGGGAGAGCTTGACTGGAGATGAGGAAGAGAAGGAAAAGCATTTATATGAGAGAAAAAGGACAAAAAATGGAATTTCACCAGCACAATATTTTTCAAATGAAAAGAACCATTTATTTCACAAAAAACTGTGTGTGTGTGTGTGTGTGTGTGTGTGTCTGCCCGCTACAAAAGAAATGATGTCACTTAAAAAAGACTAGCTCAAATGAGTGAGTGTTTTCCTTAGTGAGGAAGCATTAACAGGGTGAACAAAAATAAAGAGAATGATTTTAAAAGCTCAGTTTTACTGTATGACTATGTTCCTCTGTTACCAAACTCACAGAATGAAACAGCTGCAATATAGTTCAAAGTACAAAAAAGAAATGACACATATATCTTGTTGTTAATAAGATTACATGGTTGACTTCATTTTGGCAAACATGATTATAATCAACTTTATTTTTTTTGCGATACAAGTATAATGATTTTACCTTTATTATCCTTGAAGATAATTTCAGTATTGTTGTAATTTACCTCATTAATAAATGCTAAAATGCTAAGTTGAGCACTAGGAACATCAACTATCCCTGCTGCCGTGTGTATGGCAGAACAATAATGTATGTATGAGCATTTCTCACTCCTATAAATAATGTTCACAGTACAAATCCGTATGTCATTGTAAATACACATGGCTTTATTGCCCACATAAAATATATTTCTATTCCAGCATTGTCTCGATGACTGTACAAAAGGCTAACTTATATTGAGGATTCATTATCATGTCAATTACCTTGCCATTGTTTTGTTTAGCCCTATTTACATTTTATGTAGTGGGTCTGTGCATTCAAACCTAATTGACATTGATTTCACAGAAAGAGGTTGGAGCCTTGCCCATAACACAGTTGTTTCCTCACTACTTGACAATCAATTACAGCTTTATGAATAGACCTGTGTCTATGTGGTTAGCATCTATCAACACAGCCCTCCATAGCCACCACTACCACCCATGAAGTTCACTTATGATTTAAAATCCATGGGTAATAACCTTTTCCGTTTAGAGGCTTATTTACACATCACGACAGATAGGAATAACAAGAAATGTTTGTGATGTACCACTCTGGTTGGTTGGGGTTATAAATATTAAAAGAACCCCCAACTGATTTCCATTACCCTACTAGCTCAATTCCACCTAATAGAGCAATCAGAGCTTACACTGTTATGGTGCTGCTACTAAGCCACCTTGCTCACAGGTTACACCCAGTTTGAGCATGTGTGACAAGGACTGACAGCTACAGAAATCAACAAAAGTGATGTTCTAGTTTTTACATACTCCAGTCCAGTCCAGTCTGCTTAAGAACAGTTTGTCGTTTTTCCTATTCCTTTAAAAGTATTATCTGGGATCAGGTAACATGTTACTTTTGTAACATGTTCATGTTCTTACTGCCCCTATTTTCTCCACAAGATTTTCAATAAATGCAGTTTTAGTTCTAAGCGACAAATACCGAAATGACAACACATCTCCTGAGGCTACATTGCACATTAAATGTGTTGCTCTATGCAGTGAAAATTGCTGCAACTTCCAACTTTTGCATTCCAAACCTCATCCATCAAATGCAATGGGGCATCCAATTGCATCTCATTGATTATTAAAATAAAGAATCCCACCTGGTAGATCCTTTGCCTTTCATGGCAGAAGGGGTCAGTGAACAAGAGCTGGACAGAAATGAACTCTGATGTAAATGTGGGAGTATCACTTCAGATTTTTCTCACTGAGGGGATGACTGATGACTGTTTTTCTGCCCGACTGCCACAGTGGGTTAAGACAAGGGGCTTTATGATGCATGGACATCCTTCGTTACTAATTAACCTTCATACCACACTAATTAATTAGATTCTAGCAAGGTCAAGCTTTCTAAATGGGACAATTAAGTGCCTTCCTCATACAATATTGCACAATAAAGAGCCTAACAAAGAGACTGGCTAGATACACTTTACAGAGAAAATAGTTAGAATAGCAATAAGTAAAACATTACATTACTGTGATATTATGAGGAATTTATAAATGTATATAGGCAAGTTATTGGTATTTAAAATGAGAAGATGATGTGACAGTGACCAAGGACGGATAGGGGTGAGAAGTTCAAACAACAGCTCAGAAAAACACTGGTTTGCACCGACACGAAAGATGGCTGTGGATAGTAACAAAATATTCAAATGAAGCAAGGTAATAATAGGGCGATGTGAGCGTGCTGTGGGTCTAAGAATGTTTTAACAACACATTAGAGATTTCACTAATGATAGTGGTAGTGAACATTAGCACACATTTTCATTTTCTTTCAAATGCCTAACAGATCTATTACAAAAAAAAAAGATGTCATGAAAGAGGATGTGAAAATCAGGAAATTAAGTCTGCATGAGTACACACACACATTTTCACTAGCAGGCGTAATGGACCAGTTGGACAGGACAGCTTGCTTATGTTGAGGAAAAACTTGTCAAATAATGCCACAACCACATGCAAATGTGCGCGCACACACAGTCATACACACATACGCATGCACTTACATAGTTCATTACATACGCATATGCATATGTACAAACACAAGTGTACTGTATATGTGTCTCATACACATTTGCATATTTTGCACAAACGTGAGCACGCAGACACAGGCGGTGGGGTAGGTATCATTTAAACGACTACTCCCCATGCACACTTGAGCCCATATCTGACTAACAGTGTGGAACCAGCCAAATGTGGCAGCCAAATGTTCCCCATCCTCAGGCTATCCCTGGACTTGGCCTGGGTACAGCAAATTGTATCATTGCGATGTGTGCGTGAGTGCTTGTGCACCTCTGTGTGTACATTGTGGATGCACTTCAGAGACACAACAGTGGGTTTGCGGGATAAAATAACTGTATTGACTGGTACTGAATAATGCAGTTGACTTGAGGTGGTGTTTGTGCATGTAGAGAGATGACATGGCTCCTACTTGGTTATGTGTTAAGACCTGTGGTTTGTTAGTAAATCAGTGTCAGGGCGTGTAACTGTGTGACTGTGCAATTTATTAACCAATCAGTAAACAGAGAATTAACATGCAACAATATGGACTAATTGTCTGGTGATTTCTATTTGTTTAAAATAATCTAGCAGAAAACAAGAAAGTAAGCAAACAAGCTAAAAACAGATATTTGCTGGTCCCACCTCCTCAAATGTGAATATTTGTGACTTTTTTCTTTTACGTACCTTAGGAAATGTAGGGTTTACACCTCTGATTCAACAAAATATGCAATTTAAACGTAGTGTTTACATCACTAAGAAATATTTTATACAAGTTGGTTGCAGTCTTATTAAAATAATGCTATAACTGTTCTCTTCTGTGATTTTAGGTGTAAGAGCAATGCAACCAACAAGATATTTGGTTTATGAAAACAATTTTTTCTTCGTCTTAAATGCTCATCAGAAGACTCTTTTCTTTCATAAATGCTTGGGTGACTTGTCAGGTTTGCGGCAGACATGGATGAATGGTTCTGCAAGGTTTGCAGTGCCATGTAGGGAAAAAAAATAGACAAATTATTAGGTCACAATGACCTAAGCATCAAGACTTTAAAATGATTCTCATTTAAACCCTTAATTTATGCTCTCTCTCTTTTCTGTCAAAAACTGAATCCCACTGATACACTGATTTGTGCTGTTCAGGTGTGTGTGTGTCTTCATCTATGAAAGTATGAAAGTTGTGGAAAATGTAGAAATAAGTGTATGTGTGTGTGTGCATGTACTTCAGATGTCTAACTGTGCATCTGACAGAGATTAATAGGCAGTAACCCCATCTTGGGATTACCATGGGGATATAGGCCCTATATTTTAGCAACTGCCACATAAATAAAACCACAGGGTACCATTTGGTGACAGTAACAGAGATAAATAAATCTGAATTTGAAAGAAAGAAAGAAAGAAAGAAAGAAAGGTCAAACATTTAAAAAAGTTGTTTCTCCCATTTCACTCGGGTCACTTTGAGAACCAAATTCTTCCAGATGGTGTTTTATAAATTTTTATTTATTTCTGGGGAGCGATGTGGTTAGATGACATGGCTGATGAGAATATTTCTGTGATGTGCCCTGGGACAAATGAAATGCTGTAAAGACTGCAAGGTTAAAGAGCCTATTACACAATCTGCTTAGATCACAGTTAATACCACAGGTTTTAGCATAATGCCCTTCTCAATGTCTTTTAAAAGGGATTCTCATTTTGGGAAAAATACTTGCTGTCTTACTGAGAGTTAGATGAGATCAGTATCAATTTTATTGCTATTTAGTCAGTTGAGAGACTGGTTCACCACATGTTCAGGCTAGCTTAGTGCAGAGATTGCAAGCAGGGTCAAAGAGTTCTGTCCTCCATCAAAGGTGCCTTTCAGCTACTCCAAAGTTCTTGTGCTTTTTAACATGTGAAAACAGAAAATCAGACTTTATAGGTTTTAGGTATGCATCAGAGTCTTCACTGACCAACAGTGACTAGAGCTAGTGGATGCACACCCACCTGACAAAGATGCAGGTGATTCTTGGAAGTATGTGTTTACCTTGTTAGCATCAGAGATAAAACTTATGAATTAGTTTAAGTTATTTTCTGGCTTTTTGCCTTTATTTGATAAGATAGTGAAGAGAGAAAGGAAATGGGGAGAGAGAGTAGGGGATCTCAAGTGCTGAAGTTGAAGGCAGCTGGACTTCTTTTAGGTTTCTTGGAGACATTTCACCTCTCATCCAAAAGGATTCCTCAGTTCTGAAAACTGGTTGGGGAGTCCCAGGTATTTAACCTCTTGGAGGTGCTCGTGATAGTGGTTAACTCACCCTGTCATTATGTGAGTCGTTGGGGTCACATGAACCCAGGTGTGACTCGTTGCTCCACCCTGACATCATGAGAGTCGTTCAGTCACGTGTCTCAAGGTGTGAATGGGGGTAAACCGCCTGGGTAAGGATCTCAGTACTGCATTATAGGTGGCTGATGGTTGGCGTCGTAGGCCGCGACCTCTGTTTAAAGATGGACATTCCAGATGGACATAGATAGCCTCTCTCAAAACATCTGTCCTCTCTATCCAAAATGTGGACCTTGTTGTTGACAATGTCCCTTCTCCTTTAGATGTAAATGAACAGTCGAGTGCATTGCACAGCATACACAAGGTTACTCAACTTGTGCTTGGGAGTCTTGTCCTTGGGATGAACCAGTTTCTGTCTAAGGGTGTTGCTGGGTCTGAAGAGCACCAGGATGGTGTGTTTGGAGAAAATTCATTTGAATTTCTTCTACAGGAGTGGAGTGACATTTTATTTTAATTTCCACCTATCAAACCCAAATCTCAAATACCCTCTTGAATTTTGTTAGGTTCAACTTTCAACATTTCCAAGTAACTTAAGTTGTACTGTAGCTCAAACCCAGAGATTTGTAAGGAACTTTTGTTGGAAGAGAAGGCAGAGACACTCTGAAGTCTACTTGTCTGAAAATGAGACAAACAACACAAGCCGTTATGCTGTATTTTTTATGAGTTACTTGTTCCAGTACTGGAGCTTGGAGCATTTCTCAACTATTAAGTTGATAAATGTACTAAGCTCCAGTGATGTGCATTGCAGTAAAAGTGCAAGATGCTCCTGAAATTGATCTGAAACAGTCAGTTGATTGATCCTCTAGAGATTATGACTGGTGATTGAGCATCCCTTCACTGAAAAGTCAGTGTAAATTATGTCCACTGGCATACTCTAATGGTTTTCATGATAAACAGTAATGCAGTAATATAAACAGAAACCATTCTGCCCTAGTAACATACAAAATATAGTATATGAATCCTGACTAGTTCAACATGTTGAAGTCTACCAGTTTACTCTACAATTTAGCTACTTTATAACTCTCTCAGAACAATGCTATGATAACAATATTTTCTAGAATATTTAGGTCATTGCATCAAGTCTGTTATACACATGTAATCAGATAAAAACCTCAGAGAGAGAGACTGAGAGTATGTGTGGGTGTTAGCAAGAGAGATGAAGGGGTAATTAGAGAACATGCTTGTATTATATTCATTCATCCACCGGGGAAGTCCAGCAACACAATGCTTAGGCACACAGAGACAAAATGCCACATCTCCAGGTGTAATTTATTAGGGAGTGATGGTAGATAATATGGATGCCCTGGCTCACACAGGAAACAATGTGTTATCCAGTTACCATTACACACAGCTAGCACTGCAGAGGGCTTAGATTAATGATGCACCTGTTTGGTCTATATGGAGTACACGTTAAAAGCCAATGGCTTGCATGTATTAAAGCTTATTAAGAGGCCAGAGATGGAGAGAAGGAGAAGTGGTTAGAGGGTGATGGAAATTAAAAAAGAGGAGAAATGAGGAGATGGAAGAGAAAAGGAGATAGGGGGGTAAAAAAAACACAAGTGTAAAAAAGGAAAGAACAAAGCATGGGAAGAAGGCAGCAGGGGGAAAAATAGATGAAAGACATAAAACAGGAAAGACAGTGGAATACCCAAATGCTCCCAGAAAGCACACTAAATTAATCAGATACATGTACATAGATGCCACAGTGCATATATTATTATCACAGAGACCATTGTGTTGGGTTTACTATAAATTAAAGTCCATTACAGAGCAGGGTTCACAATATTGACAATAAAGAAGCATAACCAAGGGACACATTTATCTCCCATAATGGCAAGAGAACATTACAACCAGAGACATAAAGTAAAATGTTCCTTGTTAACTAGTTGCAGTATTTATATAAATGTAACAGGATACAAAGTGAGTGAATGCTCTAATCACAGCTCTTCTTTACAGCCTTTGAAATAAAGATCTGGTTATCAAATGACTATGCACCACATACATTTCATATCCTATCTTAACAATTTGAAATGCAAAAGTTCAAACTGTAAGTAGTAGTAAGTGGAAGCAAGTTTAGATCAGATACAACAGAATATCCCCATTCATATCACAAGTTGTTATTTTTCCTACTTTTTGCCACACTTCATTATTAACCAGATTATAATTTATTCTGTTTTGAAAAATATATATTCAATATTCAATCTACCAAGAATACAGGTGGACTGATGTTCCATTTACCCCACCATGAAAGAACAGATTTTGTTCCACACTATTAAGAAATGACTGATAGGGAGGAGTGACAATGATCCAGCCTCCATGACAACCTGCTATCATTACAGTATCAAATGACCCCCTGGGCTATATTACAACCACCCAGTGTCACCAATTACTAAACAAAGATAAGTTGTAATATTGCAAATGTGCATTTATACTGTCTGTTGTCAAATGTTAATGTTGCATAGAGGTCATTTGGGCACAGTTTGATTCTGTATTGTGGCATTTGATGGACAGAAATGCAGCAAATTGCACCCTGAATGAATGGTGGAGAGATGCTGAAGCAAGACAAGTCAGACCATTATTATTAGTCATAACAGGAGTAAAAAGCTAAGATGTATCCTTCTGGGCTAAGACTACTATTGCAATATTTCAAGTTAAAGCCTACTTTTAGTCTGCCCAGTTACAAAACACAGTACAGCTAACAGTGGCTGTGTACACCCTGCACACTTACAATGCTGTGTATTTTGTGTAGTGTACTAATGCAGACACACACATGGCAGGTTGTGCTCATATTTGTGAGGAAAAATAGAAATCTATACATAAAATAGTGACAGTGTTTTGTTTATATTGCAAATAAAACACTCATATTAAAGATTCTTTCATAATTTTTCAATTTAACTTCATAAATAATCTGAATTGTGTTGGATTGTGGATTTTGGCTCTAACCTCTATGATAGAAGTCAATGGCTGAATGAACCTGTGTCTCAGAGTACTCCCTGGCTTCCCTTACGGACCTGAAATGACAAATATACAGTCTGGCTAATCGTCAGAGAAGTGCCCTTGCTATTACACACTGCACAGCCCCACAGGGATGGTCGGAGAGAAAAGAATGGATAATTTGCTGATCTGGACATATTCTTTCTCTCCCTCTCTCTCTTGCTGCGCATGCATATGTGCGTCTGTGCCTGAGTCTGTTTTGTGTGTGTGTGTGCATGTGTGCGTGTGCGTGCATAGGTAGGGAAGTGAGTGTGTGCAGATGTGCAGCAGAGGGAAGAGAGAGAAAGAGAATAAATGACTGTAATAAATGAAGATGAACATTCCAGGGCCTCTGCTCTCTTCCTGTGTTTTTCTCAATGCCCCCCCCTGCCAAATATGTATTGATTTCCATGCATATTTATAATCTGTGCTGAACCAGTGGGTCTCTAGTGTTTTCAGAGGTGATAGGCCTGCTCCATGGAGCAGAATCAACAATATCGAACACACACAGAATCTCCAATCCCTCCTCTAAGCTCTGATGATATAAAGCATTCATTTCCAACTCTGGTTTGTTCTGGCATTGTGTACCTTGGGTGTGGTGGAAGGTCGGTTTAGGGTTTTATATTGTGGTCAAACATTATTTATTCTGTTTTCACCTATTGGTTGTATTCTCCTAATTAATATGGATATATGTACTCTGCTGTGTTGTATTTTTGGTGCATTGTGTGCTTTACCATACAATTTACTGCATTAAGTCATTTCCTCTTCCAGTCTCTCTTCCATTTTCTATTCTTCGTGCATGACATTTGATGTCATTATATGCCTTCATATCTGAGTTACTCTTCAGGCTGGTTTATATGGCACTTTGATTAGACAGCATCCCCCAAAGACATCCAGCATGATTAATACTCCACTAATTCTTTGATTAATTGTAATTTTACACAATCATGTTCTACTTTTCTATGCTACCTTAAGACTTATTCCATTCATTTCTCTTCCATCTGACATTGTGAGCAACTATGACTTCATCGTTTATTCCCTATCAATAGGCTCTTTGAGCATAGAGCTCTCAAAGGGGAGACACGGGATAAAGACAAGAGGCAGGTCTCCTAAGTGGCTCTTCATCTGCCTGCTGTCAGGCTTGACCTTGCTCTGATGGCTTTGTGGATGTGTGTGTGTGTGTGTGTGTGTGTGTGTGTGGAAGAAAGAGAGAGCATGTTTCCTCAGTACATTTTGTGTGTATTGAAAATACATTCAGGTCCTTGTGTGTGTCAACTTGAATGCACTACCCTTTGTATGTTTACAAATTCATGTGGCATGGGTAGCTTAAATGCTTGTAAGTATGTGCATTTGGGACCAATATATGTATTTGGAACTATGTATAGTGTCTGACTAATCAGGTAATATGCTTTAGAGGGCATCTTGCTATCTCTCTATATCTCTCTTCCTCACTGTGAATTTCTGTCTTTCTCTAACCCAACATGTGTTTAATTAGTTTGGTTGATATTTTTTTTGTTTGTTCTTTGTTTTTTGTTTTTTTTTTTGTTTTGTTTTGTTGTTTTTTGATTCCAGTCTTTCTGTACTGTGTGGGATACACAATTCCTAAGTGACAAGTGATCACTGCAAATAGACCATGCAGATATATTGTACAGGCAAGCACAAATTAACACACAACAAACATAGACAAGCGTAAGCAGGCTTTATTTATTGTTGAATATTCAAACATACATGTCATCCACATCAAAAAATGAATAAAATTGTATGAATTCAAACATCCAAGAAAACCATGTACCAACATGGAGAGCCATTGAGACATAGACACAGAATGAACATGCACTTTGTTTGTGTCCAGTCTTCCAAACAGTAATTAAATGCTAGGTGAAGCACAAAATACTAATGGTTTGATGGGAGATTTCCCTTGGTACCGCATCCCCTCACTCAGTTGATCAAAAAAGAGACAAGTGATGGAAGGTTACACTGACCAAGTACGATGACACATCTAATGAAAACAGTACAAGTCTGCCCACCACCTACACACCACCTTTAACACAGTAGGGCTATGAGGAGACACAACTAGTATGTGTCCTTGTTCTTTAGCATAGCACATGAAACGTAACTCAATCAGTCTTAAAGGGACTAAGATTAAAGGACAGTTATACATTCAAATTATGAGAGGAAAACTATAGTACAAACAAGTGACAGCAAGAGCTGAAGCTTTGAGCAGGTGTCCAACAAAGTGATGTCCTTCTGCACCTATCCCAGTACCCTAATGACCACAATGTTGAGATGGAAGAAATTCTGTCTAATCTACCATGTGATACCATAGCTACAAACAATATTTCTATACTAATTAATATTCCTGAAGTGTTACTATATACTTATTTGGAGGGTCCAGCTAAAATCTTTCCACTTTCAACAATTAGTATTGAAATATTAAACATATATTGGCTTGAAATCTGAATACATATTTAGAGATTTATTCTAAATCTGAATTATATAAATCAAAATATATCATAGGTTTATTGGATGTGTAATTTAAAAAATGATTTCATCTGATGAGTTTACTGATTCTTATTGTGCAATAGAAAAAAGCAACTTGGCAAGTAGGTGTTAATATCATATAAAGAGACCTCAGGCAACTGTTCAAAAGCGATAAAAACACTGTTGAATAGTTCCAGGTACTGTATGCCAGCAAAAGAGAATGGCAACAATTGAACTTTGATATCAATCATTAACTATGAGTAAAAATATTTTAATCAGGAAATGAAGCAGAAAAAAATGTCTGAATTAGCTTTAAAATTAGTAGTACACCAGTAGTACAGGTGTAGGGAATTGTTTCAGACTCAATTGCAGCTATATTCAGGGAGATCATCTGATTCTGTTCCAGACACCTCTACCTCACACAGTGTGAGGTATTCTTTTCTTCCAGGAATCACAATGTTTATATAACGGCCTTCCATTCCATTACACACAAAGGTTTCGGAGGTCCCAGCTCCGATTGAGGAAATCACAGCACATCTGAAGAAAAAGACAGGAAAGCAGAATTATTGATAAACAGGTCTGCCCTAAAAACAAACAAACAAAATTATTATAGATATGATGTAGATACTGAGTGCTCTCATTGATTGTACCTTAAGAAACCATGATCAATTGTTCAAATCTGATATAAGACAGACAGTGCTGTTACCTGGGATTAGCATTGCCATTGTCATTGAGAGAATTTCCAATGTGGATCTCAGCTCCATCAAGCCTTTGGTGGCAACAGTCTTTTCTGTTGGTGATGGTGACAGTGTTGATCTTATACATCTTAAGAAGGTCCAGTCTCCACCATGGTTTGTGATCATTTTGGGTGTGGGTACAGGATCCCGCTGACCACATGCTGGCATGATTTCCATCAATGGCCCTTTCAGGGACAGCATTCCCATACAGTGAGGACTGAGTCACTTGTCCACCTCGAGCAATATTGGCAATTTTAGTACCTGGACAAAGGTAAAAAATATGTTATTAAAGATAGTATAAGGGAGGCACAAAAGACACGTGTTGATCTGCCCAAAACACTCTATTGGACAGTTTTTATAGTACAATTCAGCAGTCAGACCAATGTTACCTGAAGGCTGACCAGTAACTTCCACCTCACACAGTGTCAGGTATTCTTTTCTTCCAGGAATCACAATGTTTATATAACGGCCTTCCATTCCATTACACACAAAGGTTTCGGAGGTCCCAGCTGCGATTGAGGAAATCACAGCACATCTGAAGAAAAAGACAGGAAAGCAGAATTATTGATAAACAGGTCTACCCTAAAAACAAACAAACAAACAAAATTATTACAGATATGATGTAGATGTTGAGTGCTCTCATTGATTGTACCTTAAGAAATCACGATCAATTGTTCAAATCTGATATAAGACAGACAGTGGTGTTACCTTGGATTAGCATTGCCATTGTCATTGAGAAAATTTCCAATGCGGATCTCAGCTCCATCAAGCCTTTGGTGGCAACAGTCTTTTCTGTTGGTGATGGTGACAGTGTTTATCTTATATATCTCAAGAAGGTCCAGTCTCCACCATGGTTTGTGATCATTTTGGGTGTGGGTACAGGATCCCGCTGACCACATGCTGGCATGATTTCCATCAATGGCCCTTTCGGGGACAGCATTCCCATACAGTGAGGACTGAGTCACTTGTCCACCTCGAGCAATATTGGCAATATTAGTACCTGGACAAAAGTAAAAAATATGTTATTAAAGATAGTATAAGGGAGGCACAAAAGACATGTGTTGATCTGCCCAAAACTCTCTATTGGACAGTTTTTATGGTACAAATCAGCAGTCAAACCAATGTTACCTGAAGGCTGACCAGTAACTTCCACCTCACACAGTGTGAGGTATTCTTTTCTTCCAGGAATCACAATGTTTATATAACGGCCTTCCATTCCATTACACACAAAGGTTTCGGAGGTCCCAGCTCCGATTGAGGAAATCACAGCACATCTGAAGAAAAAGACAGGAAAGCAGAATTATTGATAAACAGGTCTGCCCTAAAAACAAACAAACAAAATTATTACAGATATGATGTAGATACTGAGTGCTCTCATTGATTGTACCTTAAGAAACCATGATCAATTGTTCAAATCTGATATAAGACAGACAGTGCTGTTACCTGGGATTAGCATTGCCATTGTCATTGAGAGAATTTCCAATGCGGATCTCAGCTCCATCAAGCCTTTGGTGGCAACAGTCTTTTCTGTTGGTGATGGTGACAGTGTTGATCTTATATATCTCAAGAAGGTCCAGTCTCCACCATGGTTTGTGATCATTTTGGGTGTGGGTACAGGATCCCGCTGACCACATGCTGGCATGATTTCCATCAATGGCCCTTTCAGGGACAGCATTCCCATACAGTGAGGACTGAGTCACTTGTCCACCTCGAGCAATATTGGCAATTTTAGTACCTGGACAAAGGTAAAAAATATGTTAATAAAGATAGTATAAGGGAGGCACAAAAGACATGTGTTGATCTGTCCAAAACTCTCTATTGGACAGTTTTTATGGTACAAATCAGCAGTCAGACCAATGTTACCTGAAGGCTGACCAGTAACTTCCACCTCACACAGTGTCAGGTATTCTTTTCTTCCAGGAATCACAATGTTTATATAACGGCCTTCCATTCCATTACACACAAAGGTTTCGGAGGTCCCAGCTCCGATTGAGGAAATCACAGCACATCTGAAGAAAAAGACAGGAAAGCAGAATTATTGATAAACAGGTCTGCCCTAAAAACAAACAAACAAAATTATTATAGATATGATCTAGATACTGAGTGCTCTCATTGATTGTACCTTAAGAAACCATGATCAATTGTTCAAATCTGATATAAGACAGACAGTGGTGTTACCTGGGATTAGCATTGCCATTGTCATTGAGAGAATTTCCAATGCGGATCTCAGCTCCATCAAGCCTTTGGTGGCAACAGTCTTTTCTGTTGGTGATGGTGACAGTGTTGATCTTATATATCTCAAGAAGGTCCAGTCTCCACCATGGTTTGTGATCATTTTGGGTGTGGGTACAGGATCCCGCTGACCACATGCTGGCATGATTTCCATCAATGGCCCTTTCAGGGACAGCATTCCCATACAGTGAGGACTGAGTCACTTGTCCACCTCGAGCAATATTGGCAATTTTAGTACCTGGACAAAGGTAAAAAATATGTTATTAAAGATAGTATAAGGGAGGCACAAAAGACATGTGCTGATCTGCCCAAAACTCTCTAATGGACAGTTTTTATGGTACAAATCAGCAGTCAGACCAATGTTACCTGAAGGCTGACCAGTAACTTCCACCTCACACAATGTCAGGTATTCTTTTCTTCCAGGAATCACAATGTTTATATAACGGCCTTCCATTCCATTACACACAAAGGTTTCAGAGGTCCCAGCTCCGATTGAGGAAATCACAGCACATCTGAAGAAAAAGACAGGAAAGCAGAATTATTGATAAACAGGTCTACCCTAAAAACAAACAAACAAAATTATTACAGATATGATGTAGATGTTGAGTGCTCTCATTGATTGTACCTTAAGAAATCACGATCAATTGTTCAAATCTGATATAAGACAGACAGTGCTGTTACCTTGGATTAGCATTGCCATTGTCATTGAGAGAATTTCCAATGCGGATCTCAGCTCCATCAAGCCTTTGGTGGCAACAGTCTTTTCTGTTGGTGATGGTGACAGTGTTGATCTTATATATCTCAAGAAGGTCCAGTCTCCACCATGGTTTGTGATCATTTTGGGTGTGGGTACAGGATCCCGCTGACCACATGCTGGCATGATTTCCATCAATGGCCCTTTCGGGGACAGCATTCCCATACAGTGAGGACTGAGTCACTTGTCCACCTCGAGCAATATTGGCAATATTAGTACCTGGACAAAGGTAAAAAATATGTTAGTAAAGATAGTATAAGAGAGACATAAAAGACATGTGTTGATCTGCCCAAAACTCTCTATTGGACAGTTTTTATGGTACAAATCAGCAGTCAGACCAATGTTACCTGAAGGCTGACCAGTAACTTCCACCTCACACAGTGTGAGGTATTCTTTTCTTCCAGGAATCACAATGTTTATATAACGGCCTTCCATTCCATTACACACAAAGGTTTCGGAGGTCCCAGCTCCGATTGAGGAAATCACAGCACATCTGAAGAAAAAGACAGGAAAGCAGAATTATTGATAAACAGGTCTGCCTAAAAACAAACAAACAAACAAAATTATTATAGATATGATGTAGATGCTGAGTGCTCTCATTGTGTGCTGTTACCTGGGATTAGCATTGCCATTGTCATTGAGAGAATTTCCAATGCGGATCTCAGCTCCATTAAGCCTTTGGTGGCAACAGTCTTTTCTGTTGGTGATGGTGACAGTGTTGATCTTATACATCTTAAGAAGGTCCAGTCTCCACCATGGTTTGTGATCATTTTGGGTGTGGGTACAGGATCCTGCTGACCATATGCTGGCATGATTTCCATCAATGGCCCTTTCAGGGACAGCATTCCCATACAGTGAGGACTGAGTCACTTGTCCACCTCGAGCAATATTCGTACCTGGATACAGTTTGAAAATTTGTCAGTAAAGAGAGAACAATGTTCTCTACTGGATACTTGATGTAGTTAAAAAAAAAATCATCACTTGGACCTGGACAAAGTTTTAAAGTTTGACATTACAGCATTTTTGATTTAAGCGTTAACAGTTACTGAACAGTTTTTTTTTTTTTTTTTTTGTCATTGTTTGTTTTTTTGTTTTTGAACTGGTTTCTACAGAGGTAGAAAAACAAACAATCAAATAAAAATTTTGGGTAATAATCTGCACAACTTAAAATGTTGAAGTGAACTGGCAATATTACATTGTAATTAATTAAGGAAATATCAACAATTTGAATGAGCCAATTAGAAAAGTAATCTCACCAAAAGAGCAAGTTGTCTGTCCTAGAACAATCAACAAGGCAAAGGCCACAGCTGGAGTCCTCATCCTGTGGAAATGTTCACCACCTCCCCGTGGAGCACTGAAATAATTTCAGTAAACCTTGATTTAATGACATATGCATGTATTTATATACAGATATGTACATAATACTAACATATGTTTCAAAGTAGTTACTTGACTAAATGAGTCTTTTGAAAATCCAGGTACCTTAATCTACCTGTTTCTGTGTACTTTTATTTCTCCACCATGGAAAACATAAGTGAAAATAGACTGGAAGGTTAATGAGTAAATACAAGTCAGAATTGCATTGGGCCATGTATGATATAAGCTCCAGATGGATGTGAATTTAGTCTGAAGTGTCTGCCATTAAAAAAATAAAATGACTATTTAAAAAGTAATAAAACCATTACTAAAAATTTGAAAAGCTCCCTTGCTCCCATACTCTGTGCATCAAATATTACATGCATTAATATAATTAAACCAGTGCTTTAGCATGGTCCTGTTATTAATATTATATATTATTATTATTGTACTTAGCATTACCAAGCTGCAAAGTGGTACCAGATTCTGTTTACTGACAAAATATTGCATGTAGTAAAAAATAAGATAAAAGGAAAGTTGACCATTCTATTCTACCGAAGACTTACCTTGAAGCTCTTGAGTACACTGGAAGAAGCGATTGTGATTTCCATGTGCAGAGAGAATGCAGTTCTTATATATCTTTGTCCAAAGCATGATTGACAACTGTTTGATGAAGAAACATCCTGGTTAAATAAAAGACATTGACTTTGTACCATTGCATACTGTTTATACACACCCTTTTCAAGTGGTGCATGTGATGTTGGTGTACATGGCCCCTAAAAACAAAGGCACACCCTGAGTTTGAAGAACAGAACATGGGTTTTGTTGCAAGGCACATGAGGAAAGATACAGTATATCTGTTAAATACACAATTAAGCATTCTTACATGAAAAAAGTAAACAACTGTTTGTTTCTGTTTTTGTGAAAACAACAAAAAGATGTTACTATCTAATTTTACATTAAATTACTGATGAAAGGATTTGCAGTTTGTTACTGTTATTTGCACTTAACATGCAGATGTTACGTATTGTATTTTTGCAGATTTTTTCCACTGTGAACTGCAGTACATATATCATTCATGATACTGTATATGTTATTGATTAACTAACTGCTACCAAAAAGTACTACAGAAATATTTTTTTTCAATACCATGTGATTTGAGAAATTACTCCTGGCAGTTCTGCTATAAAACACCATGGTTTAACACACGGAATAAACATTGTCTTTGAAATCAAAACTTACTTAATTTTAAGACAAATAAGGCAAAGAGACTAACAAGGTGTGTGAGTGTGTGTTCACTGACATATAAGTCCCACTCAAAGTCCTTTCATTTCTTTAGGAGACTGGAGACATGAGGGTTGACTGATGCCATCTTTTTCTGGGTGACTTTGCCCAGTCCAATCATGGCGCCTCACTTTGGTTTTATCCCATTGAACCACCTGAAAAACAAGTGTGTTATCTGTGAGATGAAACTCAAAGAATACAAGGTCCTCAAAATTTTCAAAGCTGCTATGAGCATAGTACCAGCTGGAGAATGTAAGCATCAAATTAATTTGAGTGAGCATGCTGCATCATCTTGGTAGTGAAGAGCAAAGCTGACTGGACACCCTCCCAAATGACGTGACCCTCAGTGCTGATCATCCAGTGGTGAATACATCTGTCTGGCGTTTCACCTGAAACCCGACAAAGAAAAACCTGCATCAGCATTGACATTGCTATTGTTACACTACAAGTGATGCAGCACCAGAGAAAGTGATTCACAGATGAGCCCTGTTCTTTTTAAGAAATGTATTTTTATTATTTCATCGATCATGGATTGGTCTGAATGTATGAGTATTTGCTTTACACATTATAAGGTTGTGTGATCTTGCTTTGTAGATTAATACTGAAGACATCAAAACTATGAAAGAACACATAGAATTATGTAGTACACAAAAAAGTGTGAAACAGACTAGAATATGTTTTATATTTTAGATTCTTCAAAGTAGCCAACTCTTACTGAGGAACAAGAAAAAGATTGTGTGTAAAATGTTAATCTTTTATTCCTGAGCTTCAACCAGAGATTTAAATGAAAAACAATGTTCTCTTTTAATAAAAATAGACCACATTATGATATATTGAGCTTTACATTTTTCACATTCTATGAAAGAAAACTGAAAGAACATTAAACTCCTATTAAAGAAGGCTATTGTGTAAACCTGAGTATTTTATCTTGAAGTGCTTTAGCTTCAACACAGTATGCAACTTGTCAGTTGACCTGTCCTTTCTCCAAAATCCAAAATGTTTCCAGATCACTGATTTACTACCCTGAGGGAAGACAATATAATTGTTCTTTTTTCTAGGTGTTTGCCATGGTGCTGCCTGCATTTTGTTTGGAGGTGTGTGCTCTCAGGCGGAGAAATTCAAAATGAAGGCGCGTCTTACAAATGATTCTATTGTGATGATATATGTTATGGTAGTGTTGTCTTAGCAAAGAAACATTGTTCAAACTGTTAAGTTGAAGTACTGTTATTTCAGGGTTAATGAACATGTTGCCAGTTTAGACGTGGTGAAGCCTGTCTGTCATGTCAGCTGCCTACATCAGCTGGGAGTCAGGATAGAGATGGTCTTTGGGTCTTTCCACAGAAAAATGGGCTGATGTAGGTAGTTCAGGATTTTTTGTTATTTTTGTCAGCGCTGGCCACACAGGAGCCCACAGCAGCCTGTGTTATTGCGCTAAATAAAAGTTGTGCCAAAACCAGCTGATGTTGATCCCTGAGACATTGGCTGTGGAGGTGGAGTTGCAGCCATTTTCAATTCCATTTTATTAATCAACCCTAAACCTAAACTCAGTTTTAACTCATTTGAAAGCCTCATTCTTAGTCTGTCACACCCAGGGTGGAAAACACTAAAGCCAGTTTTATTTATTGTATTGTACCACCCTCCTGGCCCATACTCCGTCTTATCTGAATTTTCCGAGTTCCTGTTGAGTTTAGTACTTAGAACAGATAGTCATTATAGTATGTGACTTCATTATTCTTGTAGATGTCAATAATGACAGCTGTGTGTCAGGCAAAAAAGTTCTAACTAGAAATCTATCTGATAGTGCAGTAGCTAAATTCAAGGAAATGATTTCCTCTAACCTAAATCCAGTGCCTTATATCAATTTAACGGAAGCTACTCCCTCCCAGCTTGATCATCTTGTAGACAGTGTTGCAGGCTCGCTATGTACATCTTTAGACTCCATTGCCCCCCTAAAAATGAAAACAATAAAGCGAGAGGCAAGCTCCATGGTACAACTCTCAAACTCGTACACTAAAACAAATATCACGTAGGCTTGAAAGAATGTGGCGTTCCACCAAACTGGAGGAATCCCACTTAGCCTGGCAAGATAGTCTCAAAAGATATAAGAAGGCCCTCTGTAATGCTAAAGACGCCTATTACTCGTCATTAATAGAGGATAATAAGAATAACCCCAATTTTTTAGCACTGTAACCAGGCTGACAGAGAGTCACAGCTCTATTAATCCATGTAGTCCTATAACCCAAAAGGATACAGAAAAACTAGTCCATGCATTTGTTACATCCAGGCTGGACTACTGTAATTCATTATTATCTGGCTGCCCCAACAAGTCTCTAAAGTCTCTACAAGACTCTGCAGTTGATCAAAAATACTGCAGCACGATTACTGACAGGAACCAGAAAAAGAGACCATATTTCTCCTGCGTTAGCCTCTCTACAATGGCTCCCAGTCAAATCAAGAATAGAATTCAAAATCCTCCTCCTCACCTACAGAGCCCTTTATGGTCAGGCACCATCATACATCAAAGATCTCATAGTCTTTTTTGGGCCTTTATACCTTTATTAGTTAGGACAGTGGAGAGAGACAGGAAGTGCAGGGAGACAGAGCAGGCGAATGACATGCAGCCCTAACCATTTACCTATCATATTTATCAGGTCACCCAAACTGAATTTAATCAGTCTTTAATCTACATCAAAATTCCAGCAGAGCTGCACTAATTTATGGCAGGGGTCCATTCCACACTTTCTCTGCCTCCTTTTCCCACCCTTTCTCACTCACTTCCTTTTTCATTTTTTTTTTCATTTCTAACTTCTGGCTATCTACATATACTCTGTGAACTATTTTCCTTTCTTTCTCTCAATTTCTTCAGATCCACTTTTTCCAAGTTCCTTTCCATTATTTCTGTTGTATGTCTATCTACATTTCATTCATTTTCTTCATTGCATTTCTATTTAGCTACTCTTCTGCTTACCTGTTGTAACTTCCTCTGTTATGTCCCCCTGTCTGTCCTCACTATGCCCCCTTTTCTATTCCCCTCCATCATACCCCTCTTTCTTGCTTTACATTATCTATGATCTGTCTGTCCCTGTGTTTGTCTATGTAATTATATCCACATGTTTGCATGTGACAGGCCACATTCTCACTGCATCCCTAATATTGCCACAGTCTGCTAACCTGAGTGTTCATGCTCGCATCAGTTACTGTAAATTGATCTTTCTGTTTGTTCAGTCTCTAACTATGTGTGCTTTCCAGATAATATCTTTGTGTATTCTGCTCTTTGCATACAGTAGGTCACATGCATAGGTTCATATCATGAGTGTCTACCCAGCCTTATAATATTAATAGCTTCAGTTTCCTTATAACACATAGTACCTTGCAAGAGAGCAGTCAAATCAGCCAGATACATTCCTGGCCACAGACTGCCTGAAAGTCTGCCTTAAGGGACACACTCCAGAGCACTGCTCACTCTTAAGTAGTTAACCTCTTGTTAGAGGACGGACGATCTTCAGTAATAAAATAGTGTATGATGTGGTTAATGTATACACCATCTGTTCCCTGGTCAAAAGCTCAGCTGTCATTTGGAAATGTTATTATACAAGAATTATTATATGGCATTAAAAAACAATGCTGATGTATGTATTTGGACATCTATTTCAAACTTTAATTAAGGATGAATAGAACACAAGATTTTGTTTGATGTGACTGGCAAGTTAGGAAAAAACATGAGTGATACAAAAACATAAGATATAATAAGGTAAGATAAGACTTTATCAAACAAATGGCAAAAAATAATATACTGATGCACATTCTAAAATTTTAGTGAACCTTATGACTCAAAATGTACTAACACAATAATTCATTTCTGAAAATTTGTTGTTTTTTCCCTTTATTGTACATGTTTCTTTGGTAACAGTTGTGTACTAGAAAATAGTAACTCTAAGCACAAATATATAATGTGACCTGCAATTCTGACTGTGGCCACTTCACAAAAACTAGCACAGTGCTCAGTGAGGAAGTGGAGCCTGTCTTATAGTAAGCAGGTTCTTTTGAAGCCAAACAGGCACAAGCACAAAAAACCTTTAAAACAATAGATAAATTAAAAAAATAAAACAGACTAGTATCAGGATTTTCTGCTGTATTAGCATTCTTGCTGACTTCACACTCACTCCACTCAAATGTAAGGGCCCATAGGTGCTAAAATTCTCCTATTGCCTGATTTTAGGCATTGCATAACAAATTTTTATATACTTTTATGGAAAATGGAGGCTACATGCAACACACAGCTGTTCTGTTGCAGAACCCTTGGAATTTTTGAACTTATTCAGTCATCATATTGCATTATTTATAACTAAAAGATTAAAAGTATTATTTTGTATCCAGTAAAAAAAAAAAGGACACTCAAGGACATTTTAAATGTTCTTTTCAGTGACTTACATGATGATTAAAAGAAATAAAACATGAAGTGCCATCAGTATCACAAAACTGTAACTTACTCAATGTCATGTACAAAGCAGTCAAACTGATATTTCTGTCAGTGATTACTTAATTAATAATTTTTTGTCATCATGTGTCATCATGTGTGAAAGTGTGTTTTTAAAAGAGAAACAATGCTGAGTCACTATATATTGTAAGTGCAGTGCAGGGGCTCAATCTTCAAAAAAAAGATGCTAAAATGTATTTATCAAATCTGTGAAGACATCATTTATTTGACAGAAGTAAGCAAGCAAGAAGGAAAGAAGGATAAAGAGGGGTGTTAAGAGGGAATCTCAGTGAAAGAACAGACTCCACCAGCTCTCCAGGGAAGCACTCTCTGCTCAATCGCTTGCTCTTAGGTCCCCTCTAATGACATCTCCAGCACCAGATTGCCTCCCCTGCCAGAGTACTTGTTTCAGTCTATTGTCCCAGAGAGATGTTTCTAACATGGAGTGTTGAGCATGTGGAGGTGGGGTGAGGGCAGTCTATCAGACAATCAAATGATAGGATTTTCTCTTCCAATCATTTTTGATAGCATGTCTCTTTCCCCTTCCCTGGCTTTTGGTGTGATGATGGCAATGAAAAGGATAGAGAATAAACATAAAAAAGGAAACACTGAATTTCCTTTTCTGTCATTTCCCATCAGGTCCATGAAGATCATTTGTCCTTTTCTCTATTGTTATTTGTTTTTTGGATGAGTAGTCCTCAAGTTGTCTTTGATTTGTCCTTTTCACAAATCTGAATGCCAGTGCTCTTTGTCTCCTCTCACCCACAACCAGCAAAGCCTAGTGGTTCAGCTGAGTAAGGCACTTACATTAGTATATATATGACATAACTGCACAAGCTTTCCTATAATTCCTTAAACTTGTGAAAATGTGAAAAAAAAAAAATGTGTATCTACCGTCAGGTGAGCTGAAATTTATAATATCTCATTAAGCATCCACATAAAAATGTTCAACACAAAATGTTGAGAGGGGCGATCCCACTCCTGAGCACTGTTGCTTCACTTTCTTCTCTAAGAGTGCAGGAAAACTGATGTTGCCACAACAAAGAAAGAAAATGTGGCAGAATGTAGCTGTACCTGTTGATATATCATTATCTAGCACGTTCACTTGCTGTGCCAGCTAATGCTATTGAACTCAAGAAACTCTGAATAAAGTCTGATGGCAAGGCCCTCTCCAGAATCAATGTGGTAGGCATTCTCTATTTCCACTGGTGGTATTGAAGACACAGGCTCCCACAAAATGAATGGATGTGAGAGGAGGAGAGAAAGGAAGTCAACTAAACTGAACTCTTGTTATGCCAGCATTTTCTTGATGCTCTCATAAACTGTTGCCAGATTAGGTCCTATTACTCCCAATGGAGATATCCTCCCAAGAAAACTAGCATCAGTTGTTTCAGTAAATGCCTGAAAGCAATATTTGTATATGTTCAGGCAACAAAGCTTGAAATTGAAATTTCTCTAACCATAACTAACCCTGGTTGTACTTATTTAAAAATAGACAAAACATTGTTGCTGTAATACTTTTTTTAGAGTTGTAAAATCCTGCTTTATAAACAGAGGTGTCGTGATTTACAGTATCTGAGTATGGCTACACTCAAGCATGCCACAGTCTTTAATGTAATCTGTGGTCACAGAATCAAGTCAAGAGTACAATATTATCCTCTGAATCTTTGGCCACACCAAAAGAGGCCTTTCTCAGCGTGACAGCCTTCACCCCCTTTTACAAACAGTGTTGTATGAGCTAGTACATTAATGGATGTAATTTGTTACAGCTGTTATGGTAGAACACATTCAAAACATTTCACTGGTAGATATTTAGTAAATATTATATTACAGGACATCCCCTTGAAGGACACCTAGACTGAGCAACAACAAGTGTGCTTATTGTTGTACCAAACACACATTTTAGAATTAAAAAACTCATGTGCAGAGACCTTCCCATGGCACAAGTTTCTCCTGATTTCCTCACTTTGTCAATTGCTGTCCTTCTCTTGCTCTTCCTGTAACCCCCCACCTTCACCACCACCACATACACACATGCACGCACACACACACACACACACAGTCTCTTTTTTTGCTCTCTCCTCTATTTGTCTGTCTTCCTCCTCTGTCCCTCTCTTCAAGCCCCTTGATCCTTTTGCTCCTTCTACAGTCTACAGTTTATCACCCCCCACCCCTATCCCCAAGCCCCCTCAATGCCTTCACCCATCCCTCTCTTCCCTCAGCTCACAGGAGGGTCAAGTGCACAGGCTTTTGTCTCAAAACATGTAGAGGGAATTAATTGGCTCCAGCATTTGGCTCTTTCCACCCGACTGCTTCTGTGTGGCTGTCACCTGGCTCTTGCTGCCGCTTCTCTCTCTCTCTCTCTCCCTCCCCCTCTTTTCTTACCCTATCTCTCCTTTTTGCTCATTCTCACTCCTCCTTATGTTCCACTTTTTTCTTTTTTTCTTCTACTGTTCTTTCCTCCTACTCTTTGTGTCGTGGCCCCCTTGTAAGATCAAGCCCTGTGCTGCAACTGAAGGACTCTCACGTTGTGTCTAATGAGTGAGGATAATGTGTGCTGTTGTAGCTGATGGTTGGGAGACAGAATAGATGGACAGAAAATGAAAGAAGAGAATGACAAGTACAGAAGTACATATACACATAAATACATACATACAGACTTATATACCATATATACAAGAAATTATTTTCAAGGTTTAATTTCCCATAAAATAAACAAACAAAAGATTCACCCTCACCACAGCAGACATGTACATACTTTCTGATTTTCTCTCTTTGTCTTCTTGAAAACCTGACTTTGACTAAAGCTTTTTGTTCACTTTAATCTGCATGCATGCAGTTATTTCAAATTTTAAGTTGTGGTTAAAAAGTCACATTTTGTAGAATCTATACAGATGGAGGACATCACTCCTCTTTCAGTCTGTCATTTCACCATCCTAACCCATCCATTGACCCACACATCCATACATTGTCACAATTGTCACAATTCCAAAATAAAAGGGGAAAAACTGCTTTGCAGGGGGCTAAAGATTGATTTAAAGCCATCTCATTCCACTTCCTTAACCTGTTTTATCCCTACCCATCAATTCATCCATCCAGCCTCCCATCTTCCTCACACCATCACACCCCAAAATTCAGATGCATTAAAAATACTGCTAATTTCATTTTCCCTCCTTTTTTTCTTACCCCAATTACCAGACCCCCACCATTCTACCCCTCCCTGCACCGTATCCTTAGAAAGAGGGATAAATCAGGCTGCATATTAATTGTATTCAAAGGGGGGACCATGTGCCTGGCGTACTCCTTGTTTCCATGACAACTGGCTCAGGAGCCATAAAGATTTCAGGGGCAAATGGGTCTGGGAGGGTGGGGGTCACCCCAAAAGAGGATAAGCATAATTACAGTTAGATAGAAAGACAGTCAGGGAATGGTGAGGTCTGTAAGCAGGTGTCCCAGGCAGAAAGAAACTGTGTAGACTCTACCTAGAATTTAATGGATGAAGCATCTTTTATACCCCCTGAAATACTGTTTCTGTCATACGTTATGCTATTACTATACACTATATTTTATACCTATAATCTAAGATACATTTTTCTAAAAAATGACTGTACTTTTGTTTTTTGGCACCAGATATTAACAATAATGGTCATTAATGCTTTTCATTGTGGCATCAATATTTCTTACTGGCTTCATGTAATTTGAAAGCATTTTACCATATCCATTGGAAGGTAAGCTTCTCTGTCCTGTTTCTGATCACCTCGCCCATAAAATTAGCTGTATTTGCACAGGCAGGCTTGCTTATCATGTTGTTTGTTTTTCAGCAACACCATGCAGCAGAGTCACTTTTATCAGCATGTTGTGTTCAGAGGAAAACCACACAAAAGAGCTAGGAAGTGTTTTCATCTTGACTTTCATTGTAGTGAAAAGTATTTTCAGCTGATTAAGCACAGCATATAGCCTGATGTGAGCATTTATCCAAAGCAGAGTATATGTTTTTAACATATAATTTGAATATTTTTTATATATATGCATATCAGATAATGATAACTGATCTGTGGACACATTACTGCTCAGCAAATAAGCACTGGGCATTAGACCCATCTGTGTGATTTGGAATCTACAGTCGAGAGCAGCACGACAAACTACAGGAACGCTATACTCCTGCCTCGTTTACTTAGGCACAGTACATAGAGGAGATCAAAGATGGAATTACAGACACACAGTGTATGTGAACAAGGCGTTACCTTTCTGTTTAAATAAACCTGAACTCTTAGGACAGATATTGGTTTTACTGAAATTTGGAATCTTCTGTATTCTGTATGTCCAGCTTATTTTTCCAAGTGATTTATCTAATATGTCAATATCACTCTTGGAGGAATGAAAAGTAGCCACACCCTTTTTTGTCACAAATACACATACACGCATACACACACATGCACATGCACAGACCAGTGCAGGGGTTTGATGTATTATGCATGAATTTGGTTTAATTGCAGGGATCCTATTTGCATAACCTCTCCTAGATTGATCAGATATGCTCATCTATATTGCAGCCCTCTGACCTTGGGTGTGGGCAGGTTAGTTCTTGTGGATGCATGTGTGATGTGTGTGCATGAGTAAACAGCCAGCATGTATAACCAGTCATTATGTACATATTCCATGTGGACATGCTACATTTGTATTTATGTGTGTGAATGTGTTAATCTGTGTTTGTATCTGTTGGGTGTGTATGTGTGCATATATGGTAGTGGTAGTCTCTTAATAACTCCTGTCATTGGTGCTAATGCTGCTCTGTCTATGAATGGTCTCGGCAGGACAGGCATAGGTAGTTAATCTCAGTATACATGCAGTCTCAACTGTCAGGACACTGAAAACTGACCTGGGGAGGTCACATTCAAAATATAATTGGTTACAAACAGGCAATTACATTCAAAAAGCTGTAATCAATAACGTGTAACACACAAAATCATCCTTGGTTACCATGGGGACTGACTACAACAGTTGCTATTAAACAAATGCTTTTCCAGCTCTGTAATTTGACTCTTGTCAGTATCAAATCATCATATATAATCATATACAATCAAATCATAATCAAAACAATAACGTCTGATGCCAGCACATCTGCTATAACTTTTGTGTTGGTTTGCAGTTTTTGGTTTTAGCCTGTTACACAGGTTAGGAAAAAAAAAAAACCCATTTGCAACTATATATAAATAACAACACATATGCATCATATTCAAACATACAAAAATATTCAAGTGTTTTTTTTTTGTTTGTTTTGTTTTTTTTTTTTCCGAGGTGATGTCAACAGCAGCTGTCTCTCTCCTCAAATAGTGGCTTAAACAGTGTAAATGTGCTTGAGTACGTCGCTGCCCTTTTGACTTGTCTTGAGCCTTCAAGTGATTTCACTGGCTGGAGTCAAACAAGTTGTTTGAGATGCAAACAGAGGAGAACAAATGCACATCTGCTCCAAGTGGCACAGACTGAGTCAAAAGGGAAAAAAAAGTTGAAAATGTGTCAGGTTGAGCAACAATTCATGGTGGTCTTATGATGTATTACAACATGAGACAGAACATCTGAGAAAGTTCCTGGTGCATTTTGAAATCAGTCTGTCTGAGCTGTTGCACACAGCTGTTGCTTGTTACTACATACATACCCTCAGTTGGAGAACTCATCCACTGAGTGTTTGTGGCCAAAAAATACAGATTGCAAAAATAAGTCAAAACAAGTCAGAAATTTACTTCATGCAGCATCAGAACACAGTTAGAGATTAAAAAGAAAAGAAAGAAAAGAAAAAAAAAAAAAACGCCACAGCAGTTCACACCTACTTGCTGCTGCTCATATACTGTTTGGGATGTAATTTATAAGATTTACTTGATGCTGCAACCTATTTTGCAACATCCTGATTCATATAATTATGTTTTTTTTTAATATGATGCAATAGTATCCTATCCTTTAACTCTGCAGGAGTATCAGTCAAGTTTTCCTGAGGTCTTTTGGGGCTGTATAAATGTGTGTATAAATTTGGCTCTGTCCCATTGTCAAATATTTGCTTGTGTTCTCCTTTCCATCCTCTTTCCTTAACTTCACCTACTGTAATTAAGTTCAGTGCAGGGCTAAGGGGAATTGTCAATGCCTTTACCTTTTTCACGTTTCTTAAATCCTTTCAAGAACCCTCCATATCATCCTGGCCTCTAGGTTGGAGCTGCTATCTCAGACCCTAATTCAAAACCAAGTTTGATGGATGGATGAACAGACAGATGGATGGGGGGATCGATGGACCGATAAACGAATTGGCAGACAGATGGACGGATGAACAAATGGATGGTTGGATAAGTGGATGGGTGAATGGATGGATGGATAGGCATTTTTACACATGACTGTCTGTCTGCATTCCCGTCATGTCCAAGGCTGATTTTTGAGCCCAGCTCGGGTCTGTGTGTGTGTGTGTGTGTGTGTGTGTGTGTGTGTTTGTGTGTGTGTGTGTGTGTGTGTGTGTGTGTGTGTGTGTGTGCGTGCGTGCGTGCGTGCGTGTGTATACGGGTGTGTGCATGCATATACAAGCAACTTTTGTTTTTATGTGTGTTTCTGTGTATGTGTGTTGAGCAGCTGCGCTCAGCAGACAGGTTATCTTGGAGGGACGTGCCTTAGACGGCAAGATGATATTTATTCAGAGGGGCAGATCGGATTTCTGCTTGGACCATTTCCTACTGTAGGCTCCATGTTGTTCTGTGACATTCTGCAAATATGTGACACTGCATTGGATTTTGACCCAAGCCTGATGTACATACAGTACTTAAAGCAGGGCAGGCATATTTTAGGAAAGAAAAAAAAACGTGTTAAAGACAGAAATAAGGAGCATTTGTATCACATACGCAAATGGTTCCACCAATATGCCAACCAATCTGTGGGTATGTACTGAAAGTATAGTTAAACCTCGAGTACATGTGTGCTAGTTAGTGAATTTGAATCACACTGATGAAAACAGATTCCTACATGCTTCATATTTTCATAATTTAAAGCCAGAATTGTAAGTGATTGTGTGTGTGTTAATATATTTAGATGGATGAATACAACGCTGCACACTCTAGCTACTATACTGGCTAGATGTCACAATGCAATCTAAGTTGTCCCTGAAGCTTTAAAACCACTTAAACCACATATGGTTTAAATCTATTTGCTTAGATGCATCATGTCATTAACTGTTGATTAATTGATGTTGAATTATAGCAGTGGTTATGACACTGGGTTGTCATGTGCTTGATAAGTGACATTATCACAATACTAATTACTTTAACAATCCGTGAATTGTATGTTACAATTATTACCATTTACATTTTATTAATATTATGTCTCACTGATATGTGTAAAAATTTCCACATTTCAATTCCTCTCAGAATGTTCTATTGATCTTGTAAATCCACTTTGTGTTTGTCTTCACTCCTGTTCCCCCCTCGAGGTTTAAGCCGTAAATACCAATAACCTTACTGGAGGAAAGACCTGGGAAAGAGTCATTAATTATGGGACAATGGTTTGGCAAGGAGCCACTGAGTGCAATCTATGAATTAGAAGCTGGCCAACAGTGCCATTTGCATAATACTGGGGGACTAAATTGCAATTCCAGTGATCTCTTGAGAAACAGTTGTGGGGCAAAGCTAATGCATCTAAGTCAAAGGGAGCTAGGCACACATTCACAATAAATTATCCCTCATCTATGCAATCACTTGAAGAAATGATTGCTCTCTTCTCTCTCATTAGTATTTTCTCTCTATTTCTCTCCTGTCTTTTTCCTCTTTTTTCCTTCTTTACTTCATTCTCCCTCTGTCCTTATTCACATCTGTATGTGACTCAAAGGCACAAATGCATACCATTATCCAAGTGTACTCCATTGTCTAGTTCCGCCTTCCCTGAGCCTGACTGTTCCTCACTGCCATTTAGGTGAATCTCTGTCCCTGTGCATTTAGTGAGGCGATGACAGGTGATGCATGGTAATGACATCAATTACTGTGAGCTTTTCCTCAGTACATCCCACAGAAGTAAAAGCACAACTAATGTTTGTATGAATAAAGGAAGAGGGGCTTTCAGGAGCATGAATACAGGGTTTTGTATTAATAAAGGAAGAGGGGAAAATCACACTGGAGAGTAAAAAGAAACACCCATCCATTTTATGTTTCATGCTTAGTTTTAGCTTTAAGTTTCACATCTAGGATATGATTTTCAAACCCTTATTTTATCAGGTAAAGTAGTAGTACTTTGAGAACCATAAGTTCTACTTTTAGGAAGACATCATGGACATGGGTAAAAATGATACATTTCACATTAGCAGCAAAAAGATGGGATGCAAAACTTTACTTTTTAAATCACTATATAAATCACTATATTTTTATAATTGCTAATGCAGAATATAGGTTACATAAGGCCACAAGCACTTACGGAATGTGCAATAAAATCTGCTCATAGATGGATACCAGGTGTAAGATACAAGGGGTGTTACAAAAAAAGATCTTATAATCACTTCAAAATGAGATCTGTGAAATTGTGAATGTCAGATGATCACACTCTCCTAGTGCTTGAAGGAGAAGAGTCAGTGCAAAACAAGTAAAGGCTAAAGCGTAGAGAGTGAGAGGCAGAGACAGACAGACAGACACAGAGAAAAAGATAAAGGTAGAGTGACAGAGGATGTGTACCTTCCTGTCTTTAATCCCTCTTCAGCTGGACCATCTGCAACCCTGTCAATGTAACTGTAATTAAAGGCTACGACAGCCGAGGACACCCGGCAGGGGGTCTGCCTGCCCTGAACCACAATGCACGTCAAATGCACCCCTTCACCCTCCACTATTCCTCTGCATTGCCCCTAATCTCATTTGACATTCACTGGAAAACAATGCAGAAAAGGGGCTTTCCTTAGGAAACTATGTGCCAACAACACTCCAATCCAATGACCAACACTGGAAATCATGGCAAGTGGGAAAGTTTGGTGTTTAGGTCTTTATATTGTGACTGAATTTATTTATTTTTTGCTATTTTATAGATTTAATATTCTGGTAGATAATTTCAAGTAATCAGTTTGAAAAACTTTCTCACATTTATTAAACACCTAAAATAAGACCGTGTCTTCAACATTGATACTGGATTGTCCTCTTCCTAGCGACCTTTCTACAGGTCTAAATAGATAGGTGAAATTAACTTGTCAAAAACACAATTTTATTAATTTGTGTTATTATTATTATTATTATTATTATTATTATTATTATTGCACTTTTCCCCTCTGTACTGCCTGTGAAAAGGGTTGTGGATGGGAGCAAGAAAGGTTAACTGGGTTGGACCATGTGTAGTGATAAATCTAGGGGTAACCTGGGTGGTAGAATGTAATTGTAAGTGAAGAGGGACTTTTTTTGGCTCTCCTTGGGCAATGCATACGGGCTACTGTTGGTCTCTTTAGATAGAGGCTTCTTAGCTAAGTCCAAGAAGATCTGGAGTTTGCTGGACATCTATTTGATCTGACTTAGAGGTCCTGCATATATATTATCTCCCCACCACACAGATGCACAAATCACCCCACACACCCCACTGCATACACACATATTGTGCACACACAAGCACACACACACACAACTGTATGTAACATTTATTAGTTATCTGGGCTCACTCTAGGAGGAAAAAATATTGCCCTCCTGCTGAGCTGCCACAACACTGTTTGCAATATTTCTCCCTATCTACTGTATCTATCTATCTCCCTCTTCCTACAGCATGTAATCCTACTCTGTTCTGGAGTTTGTGGTGCTGCATGCTGAAAGATAATTGAGATATTATTGTAATATATTAATAATGTGGATGAATAAAATACTAGAATCACCTTTCAATATACACCATTGTGAACTAAATGGTGATTGACTTTATCACCTTATATTCACCTCGACTAAATCAACACTTCTCTGATCAATTCTCAATAAAAACTCTTACTATGATGTATTTTGTTATCAGATTCTTTCTTTGACCATTTAGGTTTTGTGTTCTGTATTGGTGGTTTAGTGAAGAGCCTGTATGTGAGATGGAGAAGAGTGGCTATTGAGAAAATGCTGTGAATGACAAACAAATTGGAGGAAAAAAGTTATAAAATAGAATTCATGGTAGTGTTTGTAAGTGAAGCAACAGATGCAGCAGGGATATGTTACTCTACTGTATGCTGTCGGTGATGAGTAGAGCAGTGTTTGTGCCAGATTCTCTTATTACAGTGGCAACAAGTGCAGGTATTAGAGCTCCACTTGGACCACATCCAACCACACACACATCATACCTACACACACACACACACACACACATACAGACGGAGTGTCTGCCCTTGCAGGTGTTTGGCTTGCTAACAAGCGTCCTCTCATTATTCTTTTAGAGAGTCGATTAACCACTGAGATCGTAACAATCATGATCACTAAGCAGCTGATGAATTCCATAACATCATAATTCAGGAACTTGTGAGCCTCATTTGTCTCTGTGGCATTTTAATATTAAACCTTTAATTGATCATGTATTACCTGCTTTGGGCCATAGAACTTGTTTATGTCTCTGGCACACACACATGTTGTTTTCTGACTTAGTGTTATGACTGCTTGGACAATGTTTCAAAGTAACTTAGTGTAACATGGATTTTACATCACAGGATAGAAATAAGACCAAAACACTACATTAGTGAATTGCAGGCTCATGTCCATGCAGGAACTATGTGGTACCCTGGGATTTACCCTTGGCTTATTGCTATAAACTAAGTAGGCGAGAGAAAATCAATATCTGGTGACAGCTAGTCAATCTTGGACTCAATGCTGAAACTCCAGTCTGCTTAAAAGGACAGATCTTCCCCATTCACATTCAATCTCAACAAGGAAGCTGCGTGGCTCAAGATGGAGAAAGCCCCATGTAAATTGGACCAAATAGGAATAAATTGCCTGACAGCATCACTAAATAACTTTAAGTCCAGCTATCCCTGTCTGGAAATGGGTTTACATTGACTTGTACTGAGAGCATTTACATGTGGGTGAGCCTGTGGTGGTTTTACATGCCTGGACCCCAAATGAATAGAAATCCTGACACATCGAAAAACTGGCTGAAGCTCCTAGGTCTTAAAAGAAGCCCTTCAGCATGTTGCCGCACTGGAAAAAAGCAATTTCTGTCTTTCACGGTGCTTGGATAAATCAGATGATGCATTTCTGTGTGCATGCAGGAGTTGATTTATCAGGCAATATCAGTGGTGCTGCAAAAATCCCCTATTAAGCTTAGGTGTTTGTTCCTTTGGTTTAGTGCCTTGTAAAAAGTATCTCTTCCTTTTTAGGCTGCCTCATAAAACATTTCATATGTTACTGCTTTTTGCAAACTTTTTTCTTTATATATAAAAACTAGTTTGATTTTATATATATATATATATATATATATATATATATATATATATATATATATATATATTTATACCGCTTATAATGTTCTTATGTCACTCTCAGTCTATTAGCTGTCAATTCCAACTTGCACCAGTGAGAGGTAGGGTGCACCCTGGACAAGTTGCAGGGGCTAACACTTTAAGACATGCATACTGACTTTTTTTCTATTTATGGATAATACCAGTGCAGTCATATAGATAGATATAAAGAGCATAAAAAGTACCCACAGAAAGCCTGCAGCTATGGTCCAGGTTCAGACTCAGGATTTTTTTTTTTTTTTTTTTTTTTGCTTATTGTTATTTTTACAAGATTTCTCACCTACTGAAAGGTATTTTAGATTAATTATTACCATCAAAGATTCCCCACCACTCATATAAAACATGTATTGTCACAACTTCTTTTTTAAGAATCATTTAAAAAAATATTTTTAGACATACAAACATTTTGCTTTCATCTTCACTAGATAGAAAAAATGGAGGTAAATAGAAATATGACTCAGCCATATCTGAACAAGGAGTTACATTCTTTCATTTTAGACCACTGGACCATAAGGATGGCCAATGTCCCAAGTTTTAGATTAACATCACTGGCAGGTAGTCAACAGCCAAAAACCTAGCTTTCATTCCTTAAGAAACCAAAAAAGTTGTCCACATGGCTTGAATTTATTCATTCACATAATTAAGTGTTAAAAAAAATGGTCCTCTACAGTTGAATGCAGCCAATAAAAGCATAATTTTCTCATTATGATCATTACTTTAAATGTAAATACATCAAATTTACCAAACATGATATCCCTGGAAATTTAAATGATACCCTTTAATACTGGTGTAAACCAAAACTCATAACAGTTTTGGTTAGTCCCATCAGGGTAGAGTATTTTGTTCAGTGGTTATTTTGGAGAGCAAAATTATGTTTACTTTAACTTCAATCATTAATACAATAATCAACCCTAGAAGTTGTGGGTAAAATTAATTGCTGTAGTTTATAGTTGGGATAAAAACATGTAACTCATGGGCATCCATGGCACATAGCTGCATCTACAGTACATTATTGTGCTGTCTACAAGCAACAAGCTGTATCTAGCTGTGGCCACTGGTGTTAAAAATACATTATACATGTTTCATATTGTACTGTATGTGCAATCAGTTAAATCTTTTCCCTGTAGGAAGTCTAGTTGAAGAATCGGTGACCTTGAGAGAACAGTCTTGAGAACATTCAGCCTCATTCCATGCCTCTTATTGCTGTTTTGACAAGTGCAGCCCAATCAGACATGTTGGTTCAGGATCCAATTTTTTCACTCTCTGGTGACTGTGAGGGGGTCACAGGGTGTGTGAGAGAGAGATACAGAGGCTGACAGGGAGAGAAACAAATGTGTGGGGAAACTGTGCAACATTCTGTGTGGGTATTATACTTATACTGTAGGTGACATTAATTTTCAGTTATGTGTGTGTGGGCTTGTTTTGGGGCATGTTGTGGTGTGTCTCAGTGTCTGAATGAGTATCTATGTGATGAAGGCATCCATTCACAATTTGTGATAGTGGTATGATGAGAGACAGCCAGGGGCCTTAGGACCAAGGATACAAAGACCCTTGACACATCTGCCTTCAGGTGTGTGCATGTGTGTGAGTGTGTCAGAGAGAGACACCAGCATTTATATGTGTCTGGCATCCCTTTGTGGTATGTGTGTGTGGAAGGACGTGTGTATGGTGTAGTGTCAGCAGACTGCAATAGTAACTAGCACCAGAGGGAGACATTGGACACCTTTTTTGTCAGACCGCCCTGACCTATACTGAAAGAAAGAAAGACAGAAAGAAAAAGAGAAAGAAACAAAGAAAGAGCACATATTCAGATAGATGGGAACGAAGGAGAGGCTAGTTGAGCTGACAGATCACAGGAGCCTTGGAGCAGGGCCCAGTTGTCCTCTGTGTATGGTTGGCTGGGGGGTAGGTGATGTCAACCCCTGACAGGTAATTTGGTCTGAGCCGGGCTCCCTGGAGCCAACAACACACATACATTAGCCCAACACAAACACACACACGCACATACCCGCTCACTTGCACATGCACTGTCTCAAACCTGGCCCAAATCCCCTTAGCTACTCTATATTTGGATGTGATCTTCAAAAGGACATTAAGAAGAAACACATGCAGTAGTGTCAAGTGCTCTTGCAACAGACCAAGGTTCAAATCTAGAGAGAAAAAAAAACACACCTGAAAGGTTCAATTGAACACATCTCCAGCACAAGAGATTTCAGCTGAAAGTTGATCAAGGGATCACCAAAGTCTGTGGGATTTATCCTGTGGAGACCATGAACATCAGACAAAGTTTCATGGCAATCCATCCAATGGCTGATGAGACAGTTAAACCTGGACATTGCCTCTCCAAGAAAAAAGTCACATAGACCACACAACCAAATATTTCAGTTTAAGCATCTTGGCAAAAAAGAAAAACAGTTAATGAGTGAAAAAAAGAGTCACATCTTAACAAATAACTGAATTGGTTTTGACCACTGCTTACTCTCTATTTAAAGGACTCCCTGTGTGTCTGTAGAGTTGAATGCAGGAAAGATACAGTGTGTGATGAGGGACTTCTTTGACAGTAACAGTGCCCTGGTTGAAACAGTGTTCGGCAGGTTATGCAGTCTGTCTCTGCCTGTTGGCCAATTACTGTGTCTCTCTCAGCACCGAGAACTGAGGTTCTCACCTTGTCTGCCCCAGCTGTCCCTATGGAGCCCCAGTGTGTTCTGGATATGAAGGCATGAAGAGGGCATGTCATCTGGCAGGCTGGTTTGGTCAGTTAGTGCTGCTCTGGCTGGGATGCTTGCACATTGGCTTTGGGCCACAGAATCTAAATAAGGAGAGTCTTAATGACTTTCATTAATCCTCTGTACTGTATGAATATAGTGGCTGACTTTTTTTCCCCTTTTTTAAGGCATTGACTAATGTTTCACTTTTAAATATATTTCCCCTTTTACGCTAACAGAGCAGTAAAAATTGGTTTGGTGCATAGGACATTAAATATAGACTTGCTGCCCTGGCAAAACATGACCTGCCTGAAATTTCAATTTCAATTTCAATTTCAATTTCAGGACATGTTAAGCATTCCAGTTTTATAGGGTTTCTTCAAGCTATTTATTAATAAAGCTGCACTTATTTCCATGACAACACTGTCAGTCTGTCCTCTGGCCAGTGTTTGAATGTCTGTCTGAATATTCCTCAGTCTGCTTAGAAAAGCAGAGCATGCTTTCTTTTATTTTTTGCCATACACGTTGATGGTTTATTTTAACAGAACTGGTATATAAAAGTATACTTTTTAAATTCATTTGTTTCATTAGAAGCATACCTTTTGGACACACAGTGCAAGAGTAGTGAATGAAAGGACACTGATAGGAAGGCCATCCCCTCCTTCAGAGCAGTTTCACATCTCTATCTCACAGCACACCCCATATATCCCCTTGTGTCTTCTGGATGTGAAAACATGTCAACATACTGGTTGGCCCGGTCAGTGCTGCTCTGGCCTCACTGGACTCGCTAACTGCCTAGTTTATGTCTGTCTGTCTGCTACTTGGATAAATTTGGCCTGGCTTGACTAGGGCCTGTCTATCTGCTGCCCAATTATTTTCCCCAAGCCAGGACCCCTGAACTCTCTTCTTCTAGGACAGACGTGTTGATCCCATGCGTGCTGTAGTTGTGTCACTGAAGGTTGGCCCGGTCAGTACTGGTTCAGTGAGGCAGGGGATATCTGCCTGCTTGTGGCCAGGGTGGGCTGTTCAAAAGATTTGTATGAGCCACCATAGACAACAGAAACAGCACTAGAGGCAATTAGGCCTGTGGTCAACTTGTACTCCTAGATATGTGTGTATATGTGTCTTTGAATATTGAGGGAGCATGCCACACAGCTATTTTGCACCATTTGGAAAAGAAAAAAAAAAAAACTGCAGTGTTCACAATATTTGCTATTTACTTTGGACATTTCTAATGATCTAAACTGACAGTTAATTGAAGCCATGGTTTTGGATGTGTTTGGTGTTGGGTTGGCTTTGACTGTGTGCTACGGCCTTTGTGAGGCATGATAAACTACAACTGCCATGGCATTTCTGTCTTTGCCTGCTTGTGTTATGGCTCCCAATTATCTTCTTCAGACCAAGACCTCCAGAACCTCTGCAGAGTAGACATTGAGGAGTGGTCCTGGGGATGGTCATGGTCCTTGCAAGATGTATCAGTGACAGCTAAATAAATGTGCTCAAACAATACTGCACAGAAGCACACACATAAACAAGCATGTGAAGCCCGTCATCATTCCGATCCCTCAAATATCTTTTCACTGCTTACCAGAGTGCCTGTAGACAGTTGTAAGCTTACACACACACACAAATACATGCATGCACAAACACAGGCATACTGTGCAGGCATTTGCAAACTGCAAACTAATGAGTTCACAAGGGGTTCAAATTCAAACCTCTAGGGGCTAGAGAACATCAGTGGAGTTAAGCAGAGGTGAAGCGAGGGGTATGTGTGTGTATGCTTGCATACATTTGTATGTGTATTGGTTATAGTAGTCTGATGTGAAAGGAAATGGTTACTGTCATTCATCACAGCTAGGGCAAATAACTTTTTTGCAAGCTTTTATTGTATAAGCACTAGCTCTCTGACAGCTTGGGTATGCTGATGTGACATATCAGCCCTTGACTCCTTCAAAAGACAAAAGACAAGAGCTTTAGCTGAACTGAGCTCTCAAAGTGTCTGCTGTGTCAAAAAATTGTCCACATGGCTTGAATTTATTCATTCACACTCACATTTTCAAGAATAAAGCCATGAGAAACAAATCACTAAATCAAAAAGACTTCCTGTGCAGAAGCAAATTCATATTCAGTGCAGTAGCAATACTAACACTGAACAGTTTAGTGGGTACAGTATATCAGAGTCTTGCTCAGTTTGCAAACTGAGCACTATGCAACAGCACTGAAGCTTCAAAACTAGAGGCAAGGCTAATAATAATTAGACTAGAGGGCCAAAGGGCCAGTGACAGGATCATTTGTGACTCAACTAAAAGTGTAACCTGGGCCCACAGAAAAACATGCCGTGGGGTGTTACTTTCATGGGATACACAGAAACTGTTGATTTGAATATCATCAGTGCCCTGCAGAAATCTCATATCTTCAAAAGAGTGCACTTGACAGAAATTCAAATTGTATTTGGGAGATATGCAGTTTGCCGTCATCTCTGTGTCACTATGAGAGAGTGGGAGGCAATGTAATCTTTTAGATAATTAAATAAATAATGCTGGGCGGCACCGTGGTGCATGGTTAGCACTGTCGCCTCACAGCAAGAAGGTTCTGGCTTTGAGCTCTGGTTCGGGCCTTTTCTGTGTGGAGTTTGTGTGGGTTCTCTCCAGGTACTCCAGCTTAGGTTAATTGACACCCATAGCTGTCAATGTGAGTGTGATTGGTTGTTTGTCTATCTGTGTTGGCCCTGCGATGGACTGGCAATCCATACAAAGTGTACCCTGCCCCTTGCCCAATGACAGCCCCAGCGACCCTTAGTGGATAAGTGGTATAGATAATGGACAGATGGTTTGATACTTGGTGCTTATGGAACAGTATATTGTCTGTATAGGTTAAACAGAGATGGAAGAGATGTAGCTATATAAAACTTGTATTAAACAGTACACTTGTGGTACAGAGAGGGAACTTTTACTATTACTACTACAACACATTTGCAGGACTGCACTTTTGAGTGGAAAAAACTAAAATCTAAATAAAGATTAATAAATGTAAATCTGTATGCTGTTTTTCTGTATGGATTTTTTTAAGGTTGGAAAAATGGCATTTTCTAGTAATATGTTTACATGTGACAGTGGGGAATTTGCACATTTTAGCATTTGTTGAGAGTTGTGTTTCAGTAGTGTCTTCACAAAGAGAAGACAAGCATTATTACATTACCTCATTATTCAACCCACCCGTGACTCTCTCTCTCTCTCTCTCTCTCTCTCTCTCTCTCTCTCTTTCTCTTCATCTCACTTTCCCTCAGTCTGTTACCCTCCCTCCACTCCTCCACACACATCCTCCAATTCCCTTGGTGGCAGCCAAGGCTCTAACTGAAAAGCTTCAAGGGAGACAGAGAGAAAAAGAGATGGCAAGTAAGAGAGAGGAAGAGGTAGAGAGAGGCAGTGTTATACAAAAAAAGAAAGAAAGATAAGATCCTGGCACCAGAGTACATTGTTTTCGCTCTTTGCCATGTTTCCTATTTTTGCTTTCCTTACCCCCTCCTCCACCTCATCCTCCCTCTCCACTTCCTCACTGCTCCCTCTGTCTGCTTTGCTTTTTAGTCTGTGGCGCTTCAGGCAGATCAAAATTCAACTCACTGATGTGTGACTAACATTAGGACACACAATACGCAGCCACAAACACTTTGATCATAATTCCATTTAACTGTGAAAATGTACGTGGCAAATAAAGAATGAGGAAGAAAGGGGAAGGATGGAGAGAGGGAGGATGGGAAGGAAAAAAATAGGGAAATCATTGTGCTTGTTACTCTGTCTTCATGCCCCATCAAGCTTGAGATGGTCGGCTAAATGTCAAGAATATGAAAGACATGTACTGTACACAATTAAGGATTAGTTATTTTAAAAAATATGCCCACAGCAAAGACTGATTTTTTTTTTTTTTTTTTTTTTTTTTTTTTTTCCTGTTTGATTTGCCTCATTTACATCACGTGGCACATTTCTTCAACAATTACTGTGAGCTGAAAATAATATGGTGCTACTGTGGCTCGCAAGAAAATGCATGTTTGGCCCTGTACTAAATCCTCCTGCTATGTTTCAGTTGCTATTCAAATAAAAACTTCAAGTAAAATCACAACAACAAACAAACTGGCAGTAATGTGTCTAACTGTAATGTTATAGTACACTGTTGCCCATAAAGTATATAGGAATAATATTTTCAGACACATTTCTCTTTCTATTCCTATTTATACACATCAGTAATCACCTTTGACCAGGTGCAATGATTACACACTGAGTCCCTCTTACTGATTTTGTTTTGAGAAGATATACACTTTATCTATCAATAATAAATCACATTATCACAATCACGTTATTAGAAGAGATAAAAGATATTTTATTCAAACTTTATGGGCAACGGTGTAGTTGTTGGGAAGAGGGTGGACACCATAGGTTAAGGAGAGAAACATGGTTGGACTCATGGTTTGATTCCAAGCAAATAGTACCCTGAAAAAGGCTGAAATTTCAGTAAGACAGTCACATTTTGAATTAATAATTAATAACCTTAATGTCATCTGTGAATGTGAAAAATTTTGGCATTTTTGCCATACCTTAGGTGACTTAATGACAGTTCCATGCTTACATAATAAGGTCGGTGACCTTCATGAGAGTGCTCTCACTGTCCTTTTCTCAAAAACATCATCATTTAGCACAGAAGAGTGAATCTCCTGAGGGACTCCTGTTGCAATGGATGACCTGTGTCTCTCTCTGTGGCAGGCTTGCAATGTCTATGTCCATCCTCTCACAGACCATGCATGCGAAGTTGCCGAATATGGATGATAGATGATATATATACCTTGCATTTAAAATAGCATACTGTATGAGTGAGTGGTCATGGAATATGCTGGCAAGTGAATTGTCGCTATGTTTTTTATATCAAAATCAAAATCATTGAGTTGCATTGCATTGTATTGTAGGGTATTCATTGCACAGAGGAATCAGAAGGCCATCAAAAATGATGGAAGGCCATCAAAAATGATGGCCCTCTGGAGCCATGGTACCTGCAAGTTCAGTTTCTATTCTCTGTCTAGAGAATTCCTTCTAGTGAGATAGCCACATCCTGTGTTCATTGTTTCCAACACGTGCACTTCTCACAACAAAAGGGGATGATAACTGCTCCACAGTTTATGTAACTCAAGTCTATGTAACAGGTATAGCTGTGTCTGCCTCCCTGAGGGTTGATATATGCAAAACTACTGTGCTGCCAATATTCCCAACATTATGTGACGATCCTAGAGAAACATTCTTTACACCCTGTGCTGGAGGTTGAAAGCTCCATCGCCGACTTCCAGTTGCTTGGCATGATCAAACTAGGGTTTTGGAGGTGTCCATGGAATTTCTCCTGCAGGGAGAAAAACAGAAGCAGATTGTCTTTTAGGCCACTTATAGGGATGAAAAGTTGTCAGGACAAGCTTCTCATGCAGCTTGCAGGTAACTCCGGTTGGATTGAGTGAACTGCAACATAGGCAATAAGCTTGTTACAATGTGTCAGTTTTGGATAGTCTTGTTGGATAACTATGACATAAGCAAGTGCAGTAAAGCACTAGATGTCCTTACTAGGAATAAAATACTACATAATCCACCTTGATATACTAACCTGCCTGTCATAAACTGTTTCAGCATCATGAATGGACTCCTTGCTTTTGGGGCTTCAGGTTAGTGCACAATGTCTTATATGGTTGGATTTCAAGAAAATACTTCACTGAATGGAGCTAAAATTGTTAAGTAATTAGGATCCATTTTTCAATTAAAAAAATAATAACTTCAGATGATTGTGACAAATTTAGTCTTTTTCAATGAAAGCACTGTACACATTATCATATTCATAGGATGTTTTAAATATATTCAATCAAGGACTGTATTTTGAAAGTCTTCCACATACCCATGAGAGCACAGAGGACTGAAATAAACATCTGAAGCAGAATGAAGCGGTTTGATTTACTCAAAATGTCCTGGATTTTTGTTTTGTGTTGAAAGAGAAGTGAAAACAGGAGGTGGCGGTAACCCTCTCTGTCCTGCACAAACATTTATATAAGATACTTTATCTTGACAAGGAGGGATAAAGGTTACATCACAGACATTCTAAGATGTGTGTGTGTGTGTGTGTGTGCTCTTTTGTTCTCTTTTAGATGAAAATGTCTCCTCAAAGTCTTACTTATTGTCACTGTGTTATTTAAGCTTCTTAAGGATCTTCATATCTCTGGTTCTCTCTCTGGTCTTCAGGTTTTTACACATAAATCTTCACTGTGTGTCACTTGTCTGTGCACCAAGGATATTTATCAGCCATTTTATCTGTATCTGCTTTGTCAGTATCACAAAAATGTTTGTGTGTGGGTTTACTTGTGTTCCTGCTGTCTTCTCTCTCATATATGAAATTGTCTCCTGAAAGCTTTTAAGTTTTTTTTTGCCACTCTGTTATTTTAAATGCTCTAGTGACCTGCTATTAGCTAAAGTCGTTACTGGTTCACAACCAGTATGTTGAGATGAAAGGCCTATCTATGGACTTATTGACAAGCATTTGATAAACTTAACACACAGGGGTGGTAAGTTGATGTTCTGTACATCTATAAGTCTGAGTTGTGACCTGTTGGAGATTTTGAATGGGCAGCCAGGGGTCACAAATAAGATTATATTCAATGTTATCAAGTATACAAAGTAAAAATGATTTTCACACCCTGCTGTTTTGAAAGAGAGATCATTTATTGTCCAAGCTCTATTTTACAGTAAATGACGTTTTCACTGTAATAACAGCTGTACAATTTGTGTTATAGTGCAACAAATGAATACAATAACAAAATTTTTTCACAAAGCCTTTATTAATTCTTTTATTTTGAGATAAATCCAAAATACTCACAATTACAGTGCTAACAGGTTTAACAAGTTAATTAGCAACTAAAGCCCAAATACGTTGATGAACCACTGTTGTTAGCATATTCCATGTATACACTCATTTATCATAAAGATTGATTGTGTGTTTGTAGGTATCTTCTCCTTGCGGAGGCTAAAATCCAGTCTGGATAAGGTCAAACAGACACTTCACCGCTATTCCTATTCAGTCTCTACTTCATAGGTTTCAGGCTCCCCTTCTATCCACTACCTAAAGCAAGTTCTAAACATCTAAACAGTATATACTTAATAAAGTACATTTCTAGTGTATATTCTTATTCTAATTTTACATAAATTATTGCTAATTATCAGACAAAAGGATTTGGATATCAATAAACTGATGGTGCATACATCAACATATCACAGTTTTAAAATTTGAATTGTCCACTTAGATACATCAAAACTAATTAATCAGACACATTTTAGAGTCGCCTTCCTTCAAGTTTTGCTTACTAAGAATATAGTAATAAAGCTTGTGGTTTAATAAATACCTAGCTGAGGAGAAGATCAAGATCTTTCTCAGAAATATTTCTTAAATGTTAAGAAAGAGCCAAGAGGTAGTTAGCTTACCTTAGCATAATGACTTGAAGCAGGAGAAGCACCTATCTTGGCTGTGTTCAAACTTTTTAAAAAACCACATACATGACCTGCAGCTCTCAACCTCCTTGATTAAAAGATTGGAATACATTGTTTGTCATTGGGTCATGGTTTGGAGTGAAAAAATGTCAAAATTTCAGGTCCAACTTTTTCACCTCAAAGTCACTCAGGGGCATGTCTTATGCCATTTGGAGTGGATTTGGACAGGTTTTGGGTGAATTCTTTGAAAAAGTTGACACCACCGTTTTTGGTGACTGCGACAGGCGGCGGGTCATGGTTTGGAGTGAAAAAATGTCAAAATTTCAGGTCCAACTTTTTCACCTCAAAGTCACTCAGGGGCATGTTTTAGACCATTTGGAGTGGATTTGGACAGGTTTTGGGTGAATTCTTTGAAAAAGTTGACACCACCGTTTTTGGTGACTGCGACAGGCGGCGGGTCATGGTTTGGAGTGAAAAAATGTCAAAATTTCAGGTCCAACTCTTTCACCTCAAAGTCACTCGGGGGCATGTTTTATGCCATTTGGAGTGGATTTGGACAGGTGTCTGGTGAATTCTTTGAAAAAGTTGACACCACCGTTTTTGGTGACTGCGACAGGCGGCGGGTCATGGTTTGGAGTGAAAAAATTTCAAAATTTCAGGTCCAACTTTTTCACCTCAAAGTCACTCAGGGGCATGTTTTATGCCATTTGGAGTGGATTTGGACAGGTGTCTGGTGAATTCTTTGAAAAAGTTGACACCACCGTTTTTGGTGACTGCGACAGGCGGCGGGTCATGGTTTGGAGTGAAAAAATGTCAAAATTTCAGGTCCAACTTTTTCACCTCAAAGTCACTCAGGGGCATGTTTTATGCCATTTGGAGTGGATTTGGACAGGTTTTGGGTGAATTCTTTGAAAAAGTTGACACCACCGTTTTTGGTGACTGCGACAGGCGGCGGGTCATGGTTTGGAGTGAAAAAATGTCAAAATTTCAGGTCCAACTTTTTCACCTCAAAGTCACTCAGGGGCATGTTTTAGACCATTTGGAATGGATTTGGACAGGTTTTGGGTGAATTCTTTGAAAAAGTTGACACCACCGTTTTTGGTGACTGCGACAGGCGGCGGGTCATGGTTTGGAGTGAAAAAATGTCAAAATTTCAGGCCCAACTTTTTCACCTCAAAGTCACTCAGGGGCATGTTTTAGACCATTTGGAGTGGATTTGGACAGGTTTTGGGTGAATTCTTTGAAAAAGTTGACACCACCGTTTTTGGTGACTGCGACAGGCGGCGGGTCATGGTTTGGAGTGAAAAAATGTCAAAATTTCAGGTCCAACTTTTTCACCTCAAAGTCACTCAGGGGCATGTTTTATGCCATTTGGAGTGGATTTGGACAGGTTTTGGGGGAATTCTTTGAAAAAGTTGACACCACCGTTTTTGGTGACTGCGACAGGCGGCGGGTCATGGTTTGGAGTGAAAAAATGTCAAAATTTCAGGTCCAACTCTTTCACCTCAAAGTCACTCAGGGGCATGTTTTATGCCATTTGGAGTGGATTTGGACAGGTTTTGGGTGAATTCTTTGAAAAAGTTGACACCACCCTTTTTGGTGACTGCGACAGGCGGCGGGTCATGGTTTGGAGTGAAAAAATGTCAAAATTTCAGGTCCAACTTTTTCACCTCAAAGTCACTCAGGGGCATGTTTTAGACCATTTGGAGTGGATTTGGACAGGTTTTGGGTGAATTCTTTGAAAAAGTTGACACCACCGTTTTTGGTGACTGCGACAGGCGGCGGGTCATGGTTTGGAGTGAAAAAATGTCAAAATTTCAGGTCCAACTTTTTCACCTCAAAGTCACTCAGGGGCATGTTTTATGCCATTTGGAGTGGATTTGGACAGGTGTCTGGTGATTTCTTTGAAAAAGTTGACACCACTGTTTTTGGTGACTGCGACAGGCGGCGGGTCATGGTTTGGAGTGAAAAAATGTCAAAATTTCAGGTCCAACTTTTTCACCTCAAAGTCACTCAGGGGCATGTTTTATGCCATTTGGAGTGGATTTGGACAGGTTTTGGGTGAATTCTTTGAAAAAGTTGACACCACCGTTTTTGGTGACTGCGACAGGCGGCGGGTCATGGTTTGGAGTGAAAAAATGTCAAAATTTCAGGTCCAACTTTTTCACCTCAAAGTCACTCAGGGGCATGTTTTATGCCATTTGGAGTGGATTTGGACAGGTGTCTGGTGAATTCTTTGAAAAAGTTGACACCACCGTTTTTGGTGACTGCGACAGGCAGCGGGTCATGGTTTGGAGTGAAAAAATGTCAAAATTTCAGGTCCAACTTTTTCACCTCAAAGTCACTCAGGGGCATGTTTTAGACCATTTGGAGTGGATTTGGACAGGTGTCTGGTGAATTCTTTGAAAAAGTTGACACCACCGTTTTTGGTGACTGCGACAGGCGGCGGGTCATGGTTTGGAGTGAAAAAATGTCAAAATTTCAGGTCCAACTTTTTCACCTCAAAGTCACTCAGGGGCATGTTTTAGACCATTTGGAGTGGATTTGGACAGGTTTTGGGTGAATTCTTTGAAAAAGTTGACACCACCGTTTTTGGTGACTGCGACAGGCGGCGGGTCATGGTTTGGAGTGAAAAAATGTCAAAATTTCAGGTCCAACTTTTTCACCTCAAAGTCACTCAGGGGCATGTTTTATGCCATTTGGAGTGGATTTGGACAGGTGTCTGGTGATTTCTTTGAAAAAGTTGACACCACTGTTTTTGGTGACTGCGACAGGCGGCGGGTCATGGTTTGGAGTGAAAAAATGTCAAAATTTCAGGTCCAACTTTTTCACCTCAAAGTCACTCAGGGGCATGTTTTATGCCATTTGGAGTGGATTTGGACAGGTTTTGGGTGAATTCTTTGAAAAAGTTGACACCACCGTTTTTGGTGACTGCGACAGGCGGCGGGTCATGGTTTGGAGTGAAAAAATTTCAAAATTTCAGGTCCAACTTTTTCACCTCAAAGTCACTCAGGGGCATGTTTTATGCCATTTGGAGTGGATTTGGACAGGTGTCTGGTGAATTCTTTGAAAAAGTTGACACCACCGTTTTTGGTGACTGCGACAGGCGGCGGGTCATGGTTTGGAGTGAAAAAATTTCAAAATTTCAGGTCCAACTTTTTCACCTCAAAGTCACTCAGGGGCATGTTTTATGCCATTTGGAGTGGATTTGGACAGGTGTCTGGTGAATTCTTTGAAAAAGTTGACACCACCGTTTTTGGTGACTGCGACAGGCGGCGGGTCATGGTTTGGAGTGAAAAAATGTCAAAATTTCAGGTCCAACTTTTTCACCTCAAAGTCACTCAGGGGCATGTTTTATGCCATTTGGAGTGGATTTGGACAGGTTTTGGGTGAATTCTTTGAAAAAGTTGACACCACCGTTTTTGGTGACTGCGACAGGCGGCGGGTCATGGTTTGGAGTGAAAAAATGTCAAAATTTCAGGTCCAACTTTTTCACCTCAAAGTCACTCAGGGGCATGTTTTATGCCATTTGGAGTGGATTTGGACAGGTGTCTGGTGAATTCTTTGAAAAAGTTGACACCACCGTTTTTGGTGACTGCGACAGGCGGCGGGTCATGGTTTGGAGTGAAAAAATGTCAAAATTTCAGGTCCAACTTTTTCACCTCAAAGTCACTCAGGGGCATGTTTTATGCCATTTGGAGTGGATTTGGACAGGTTTTGGGTGAATTCTTTGAAAAAGTTGACACCACTGTTTTTGGTGACTGCGACAGGCGGCGGGTCATGGTTTGGAGTGAAAAAATGTCAAAATTTCAGGTCCAACTTTTTCACCTCAAAGTCACTCAGGGGCATGTTTTATGCCATTTGGAGTGGATTTGGACAGGTTTTTGGTGAATTCTCTGAAAAAGTTGACACCACCGTTTTTGGTGACTGCGACAGGCAGCGGGTCATGGTTTGGAGTGAAAAAATGTCAAAATTTCAGGTCCAACTTTTTCACCTCAAAGTCACTCAGGGGTGTGTTTTATGCCATTTGGAGTGGATATGGACAGGTTTTGGGTCATTTCTTTGAAAAAGTTGACACCACCGTTTTTGGTGACTGCGACAGGCGGCGGGTCATGGTTTGGAGTGAAAAAATGCCAAAATTTCAGGTCCAACTTTTTCACCTCAAAGTCACTCAGGGGCATGTTTTATGCCATTTGGAGTGGATTTGGACAGGTTTTGGGTGAATTCTTTGAAAAAGTTGACACCACTGTTTTTGGTGACTGCGACAGGCGGCGGGTCATCGTTTGGAGTGAAAAAATTTCAAAATTTCAGGTCCAACTTTTTCACCTCAAAGTCACTCAGGGGCATGTTTTATGCCATTTGGAGTGGATTTGGACAGGTTTTTGGTGAATTCTCTGAAAAAGTTGACACCACCGTTTTTGGTGACTGCGACAGGCGGCGGGTCATGGTTTGGAGTGAAAAAATGTCAAAATTTCAGGTCCAACTTTTTCACCTCAAAGTCACTCAGGGGCATGTTTTAGACCATTTGGAGTGGATTTGGACAGGTTTTGGGTGAATTCTTTGAAAAAGTTGACACCACCGTTTTTGGTGACTGCGACAGGCGGCGGGTCATGGTTTGGAGTGAAAAAATGTCAAAATTTCAGGTCCAACTTTTTCACCTCAAAGTCACTCAGGGGTGTGTTTTATGCCATTTGGAGTGGATATGGACAGGTTTTGGGTCATTTCTTTGAAAAAGTTGACACCACCGTTTTTGGTGACTGCGACAGGCGGCGGGTCATGGTTTGGAGTGAAAAAATGTCAAAATTTCAGGTCCAACTTTTTCACCTCAAAGTCACTCAGGGGCATGTTTATGCCATTTGGAGTTGATTTGGACAGGTTTTGGGTGAATTCTTTGAAAAAGTTGACAAAATGAGTTAAAAAATGTGTTAGCTGGTTAGGTCTAATAGTGTAAATTTTTACGAAAGTGACTATAGTAATTATAGGGTAATTAGGCCTAAAGATTTTTTTTTTTTTTTTTTTTTAAAGTCTTTCTCCCCCAGTGTGTGCTTGGAAAAATTTGGGCCTTGGACAAATGTAGTTTTTGACCCCTGCTCTACTATGCTCCCGTATTACATACTTATTTAAATACTACGTGTTGAGCTGACAGTTGTGACTGTGGACACAGTTGGATTTTATTTCACACCAAGCACATAATAGCCAGATTGTTAAAAAGAAACTTTTAACACCAGTTTCTTTGTTTTCAATACTTGCATTTATCTTGAGAAGGTGTTTTGCAAAGCACTTGTATGAAAAATTGTAGTCAAACAATTTTATCATCTTGTTTGTTTTCAGTTAAACAACAATATACAAGAAGACCATGGACCAAAGTGGAGATCTCTGCAGTGATGCGTCACTTCAAAGGTCACATCACCAAAGGTCATTTGGCCACTATGAGGGAGTGTGAGAACCTGTGAGGACCTGATATTAAAAACCCGCAGCTGGCAAAAAAATTGAGATTTTGTGAGAAACAAGGGGCTAATGCTGCAAAGACCAAAACTGATCAGTCTTGCAAAACAGGACACAAAATATTAGATGTTTTCACTCTCACTTGTTATTGTAGCTGTTTTTATTGTTAGTTTTTATGTCTCAGCTGTGGCTGGGAATTGGTCTCAAACATGAAGTAATTATATTTTGGTGACACTAAATGTGCAAGTACCCTGTTGTGATCACTCTGTTTTTTATTGCTACAATTATTCTTGCTCTTCATGAATATCAATTGCATTTTTGAGGGGTTAAAGTTGGCTGTGTAGGTTCTAGGTCATACTAGTGCTACAGCTGAAAGCAACTGGACTTCTTTTAGCTTACTTGAAGACGTTTCACCTCTCATCTCATAAGCCTGTGAAATGTCACACTAATATATGTATGTTCTGAAAGTGAAAATATGTTTTTGAAGTGGGATTTGTGTTCTGCAGATCAAATGATTTTTTTTTTAATGGATTTGAAGTTGACTGGATGGTACAAATAATGGGTCCCTGTAAACCACTGAGAAGTTAGATTGACCTCATAAACCACAAATGCCTATATGTGTGTGTGGGTGGTTGGTTGGTTGAGGCTGTTGGCAGCAGCTCTCTTTCTTTCTTTCTTTCTTTCTTGGGGTCTCTAGCACATGTGAATACCCAAAAAGCTGACACTTTCTGTCAGTGATCACAACCAGCACGGCAAGAGAAGGGATAAGAAAAATGACAACACACGATACCTCCACCACAACACTGTTCAAAACCTTAAAAGTGGCACTGCTGCAGGAGCTGACAAATAGTATGGGAGGCGCTGGGTTTATGTAAATAATTAATTTATTACTGAGGTGATATGGATTCACTAATAAACCTACAGTACAGTTGGCCCTCCTGTTGTGAGGAGATTTATTACTGCATACACTGTGGCAGGAGCTTCTGCTAGTGCATATGGCATGTCTCTGAAGTGTTTTATGAGAAAAAGACAGGAGAGGTGGATGGGGAGATGAATGCAAAGAGAGATGGATGATGAGGGATATGTGTAGTGAGAACAATAAGAACAACAAAACTTCTCTTTACCTATCAGACAATGGCACAGGGTAGAAATTATAGCTTAAACATCACATGAAGCATAACTATGACAAGCCTCAACACAACAATTTAGGTTTTCCAGTACTTTCATTGTAAATTAAATACACTTCACATTATATTTATGTTTACATGTCATTCTTTATTTGTTACAAACCCTGCCTTTCACAATAACACAGCATATACTTTCCACATATAGTTTGAAAAAGCCAAGCTGAGAGCTTGTACTGTAAGTCAGTTTACCAAGAATTGTTGAATGTTTCTTCAATTTCTCAGTCTAGTTCTAAGAGAGCTTAACAATGCAAAACATCTCAACAAACAAAGTGCATGCAAGAGTGAAAGCACAGACATCAAGGGAAACAGACAGCCTATCCTCTTGTAAAAATGAAGACTGTGAGTCTGTGCAAAGAGGTTATTACAACCCATGGTTATGTTATACTGTTAGCCAACCTCATGTGGTCATAGCAATTAATGAGCCAAGGAGGAAATTAGGTGACCCAATATATAGAGCAACAAAGTTAACATCAGATGGATGATTTGTTGACAAAAAATTAGTTTAACACAAGGGACTGCGGTTTGTTTCTCATGTGAAATCAATACTAAACATTGTTTATTTTAACCAAGATCCTTCCACATCCTTAACCATATGTTTATAACCGTGTTGATGATGGTCCTCCAGCAATGAATACTCATGCCTGCCCCTCAGATTTTACGTAGCTAACCTAAAATAACCCTTTATTAAGTGTTTGTGGAGATGCAAGGGTGCCCCCCCTCCCTTCCAGTAGTCATCTCAGCAGCTTGCAGTCACACTCCCAAGATGACCATCTTTCCACTGAGTCAAGGTTCGATGTGTTCATTCAGTTGTAAAGAGTGGCTATCTGAGTTATGATTGCCTTTCTGGCAGCTCCAACCAGTCTGGCCATTCTCCTCTGACCTTTTTCATCAAAAAGGCAGTTTGTCAGCAGAACTGCTGCATAAACATAAACTGCATCCTGAATAAACTCTAAAGACTATTCTGTGTGAAAGTCCTACAAGAAAATCCAGTGCAGCAATGACAGGTTAAGTAGCCACAGAGGATTAAATTATATGAAGCTAATTCAATAATTTTGATTGCATTTTATTAAAGAAACAAGATGATGAGAAATGATGAGTTAATGTTATCAAAGTTTATGGAATAGTATTTAATGCCTTAGATATGCTTATAACACTGCCTTAGAGCACAGCCAATGTCCAAACACCCTAAAAACCAATTAATACCATCTAAATACCACAACAAGAAGTATTTCTGCAGGTCAAGGTCACCCATCCATTCACGGCCGCAGCCCTTTTTCACAGATATGGATTATCTCCCCTGATAGAAGAACATGACAAATTTAGTTTGTTTCGGTGGCTTGAAAATAAACTACATCTTCATCCATTGGCTTGATGTAGTGTGATAGGTTAGCAGAATTTATGTAAATGCTGCAGAGGCAGCATGGACCAAAATTTCAACTGGCTATTTTCAGATTTTCAGCGATCTTGTGTCACAAAAGATACTGACTGTTCTCAAGGGAAAGACAGGCCTACCTAAAGATAGCAGATGTAGGCGATTAAGTGTCTCCTTTCATCTATGCACAGCCTTCAATTAATGTATGTAAAGAATCAAGAAATTAGGATTACCAGACAAAAATGGCACACACTGCTTCTCTTTCCCATTTCTTGCATCACATAATCTTGCAGTAATTGCCTGATGCATACTGACCTTTATTAGGTTAATTGAATTAAAATAGCTAATCATTGCACACATTTTTAGCATCTATGAATGATGAAAGCTTATTTAGAACCTAAGGAAAGCTAGGTTATTTGTCCTGGGGCATATGTTACTTACTGGAGCACAAATTAGTCACACAGTGAGGCAAATTAAATCTGAAATGACCATGCATATTCAAATTATGGCTGCATTTAGGCAGTACACATACAAGCACGCAAACACATTCTGAGGGAGTAGTTTGTTGGTAAGTACGGCTCTGGGATGTTTAATATGAAATCCTAATTTAGTGTCTTAACTCCAGGGTAAGACATAGCCCACTGTAAAATTAATATGTTAAAATGACAATGTAGGGAACAAATATCCACACATTAGTATTAAAGCACAATAATTTGCCTGGCCAAGTTTATTTATATGATATTACAAAATACAATGTGCAGATGAAAGAGATAAAATAACACAGTAATGAGTAATAGAATATACAGTACAATATGATATTAATATAGAATACAAATTGATTTATGACTTTAATAATTTGTTAAATGAAGCTGAATACATCCAATAGCCACATATTTACATTCTGAGAAAAGTGTTATGATCAGCACAGTTTTGCTTCAGAAAATCTACAAGATTGATAATGGTTAACCACGGTTCTGCTTTTTAGTTTGTGACATGTGACTTTGATGTAAATCTACTGTCTGAGCTGCAGTGTATATTGTTTCTCTAGCATACGCTAAAGTACAGAACCCCCCAAAAATGTAATAAATGTAATAAATCTGCCTCAGTTGCCATGGAGACTGGATGAAGCCTTTCTGTTGAGAGAGACAGTGAATGCCCTAGTGCCTGTCAAAACATTTCATTGAAGGGCAGTCCACATGGTGTCCTTGCATTAGACACATGTTACAGTATTTAGTGCTACTGGTGGAGCTGAAAGATAGTAAACTACTCCCCCTATTCCTTGATTAATAATTCTCTCTAACACCTAGAAATTGTATAATTTGATGTAGCAGGTTCCATATTTCTGTCATCTTTAGAGTTGGTGTTAACTAGTAGATTTCCAAAGAAATTTATGGCAAAGAGAATGGTAACATCTCTGTTTTGCTTGAATTGTGTGAAACATAATGGTAAGGTGAGACACACAGTACATATGAAGGCTTGTTTACCATCATTATATATTGGAGGGTGGTGGATGTAAGAAGGTCAGACCAACTGCAGTGAGACCCTGTGCATCTTCATTTGGCCAGTTCCCAGAAAAAATAATCAGTGGATAAAGTAACATAAATGTTATTTAACTGAACTAACAATTTTGAGCCACTTGCAGGAATTTTGAGGACATTACCTTATACATGCATTGTAGACACCTCTCAAGGAGACAACACACAGACAATTTTAATCACATGCACACTCATACACATGAAGGCATACACAATGCAAGCACATATTTGTGTGTTCTATACATGATAATATGACACGTCAATCTCTTTGGACCTGTCGTTATATTAGCCATCTATATGTCACAACTGAATGTAGAGTCTGCAGTGAAAACCGTTTAAAGGTGTACAATATACAAAATAGAACTTATGTCATTCAATGACACTTATCAATATGTAAGCCACTCATTTAAAAAATTTAAACCGGTAAATATGACTCTAGGATGTAACAAGACAGTGAGGTGCTTATGCATGTCGAGTGAGAGGAGAATGATTATTGGCTGTAGCGATATGTTGAGAATTTTTATGTTCACAAAGAAACATAAAAAGGGTCCTCCCACTATCTACAAAAATGCAGGTCAGGTGAACTGAAGGCTGCAAATTGCCTACAGGTGTGAATGTGCATGAATTTGTCTCCTTGCCTTCTGCTCAGTATATTCTCAAATAGCCAAGAGTCTGCCTGTGACCCTGAATAGGAATAAGTCAATATGGAAAATTTATGAATGGATGAATAAAATGACTGGATACATATATGGGTATTAAATATCAAATAGATATTCTACAGCTCCATAAAACTCCCTTTGGTTTTGGCGAGAATTTAATTCTTACATATTTCGTCTGTCTGGGATTGGAGGGATACCAGATAAATTCAGAAACTTAGCTTCCTCCACTCAGCTTACAGTCATATGCCATGCCTGTGCTTTCAACAAGAAATAAGCTCAATTGTGGGTGTAGTGTGAAGGCACTCACTAAGTGAATTAAATAAATATAGCTCCACAGAAAATCTGTAAATTGGTAATGTAAGTGATTACACTTCAAACTGTCATTACGTTTTATGTGTGTTTTTTTTTAGCTCTGGAAAGGAGACAAATCAAAATAACAGTATTGTCTGTATGTTTGTGTTTGTGTGTATATGTGTGTGCATTTGTGTTACTTCTTTGGAACCTTTTTCTTGTATAAAAACACAGACCTTGTAGGGAACAGTAGTCATCATGAGGACCAAATCCCAGTCCTAATGAGGCAAAATATAATTTCTGAGGTCCTGGTTAAAGGTTAGGGGTAAGGTGTGAATTGAGGTTAGGTAAAGGTTGGGGTTAGGGTTTGTGTTAGGCTGTCCACAATGAATGGAATTCAGCGCAGTGTCCTAACAAGGATAGCTGCACAAATTTGTGTGTGTGTGTGTGTGTGTTTGTATGTCTGTCCGCCTTTAGGGTCAACATCAGGAGAGTGCCCTAAGCACTTCCTGACATCTCACGACATCCCTTGCCTGTCTTCTTCTCTGCATTTCCTGTCTCTCTCTCTCTCTCTCTCTCTCTTCGCAGTTTTACGTCTCTATTTTTCTTCGTCTTTGTTTTAGGTTCTTTGCTTTAAACTGCCCTAAACTGCTTTCTTTAATGTCTTTGTAGGATGGACCAATTTGTTACCTTATATTCACCTAAACACTTTCAGAATCACTCCCACCTTACATTCAGAGACGAGTGTGTGTAGTTAATCAGTTAGTTAGGGCAAACCAAACCAATTTAAGACAAATTCCAAGGGTTTTTTTTTTTTTTTTTTTTTGATGGATTACAGGACCTAGAAAGCCCTTGCATGCTCTCTTTTAGTGTCTTTTCACCTTCTCTCTACTCACCTTTCTGCTTAGGTACCTTCCATCTCCTATAGATTCTTTCCTCCCCCTTCTCTTACTTTTTGTCCCATCTCCCTCTCTCTCCTGCTTTTCCCTCCGTCTATCTTCACATTCTCTCTTCCTCTCTGTCTTTCGTTCAGTGCCAGGTCCTGGTGGTTGGTGGTTCCCTCTCTCCAGATGGCCCACTATGATCATTTATTGATGACAGGAGAACAGAGGAAGGCCTTCCCAGCTGCTGCTGCCTGGCACCCCACCCAGTGTGCACACACAAATAAGCCCAGACACACAATTTTTGCACAATGACTCACACACATGCATTCAGTTATTTGGGATTGACTCAAACCCTGTCACACATTCAGACAAAAAAAATATTTCCCTTTGTCTCCTTTTTGCGGCGTCACTTGTTTCTGCATTGCTCTCTTCTGCTGTCTAGTGTAATTCTGTGCTGCACTTTTGCACCTTCTCCCTCCCTCCACCTCCCTCTTCCTGCCTCCAGCTCTCCCTCTTTCACCTCCTGCTGTGGTGTTACTGACTCTGTCACACAGGAACAGACAGAAGGAGAGACAGAGGGTGGGGGGTGGGTGGGGGAATGTGAGAGCTTGAGAGTAATGTGTAAGATTTTAGAGTTTGCACATGTCATAATAATCAATGTGCTGCAGCTTATAAAAAATGTCTTTGAGGGGGAAAATAATAACAATAAGAAATATTTAACTAAAACTGTGCTCTGATGCTTCTCTGACAAGTCTGTTTTTGATCAGAGAGTTGGTAGATACCTGCATCTTTGCATTGCTTCTACTACTGCTGCAATGCTTTGGGTAAGGGAGTAGCTCACCTTACAACTCATCTAAAACACTGGAACCAGTTTGTTTTCAGCATCCCAAATTCCCCTAGTATCATTCTGCTGCCGTGCCACCCCTTGCACAAACTGCCTGTGGGTAACTACCAAATCCTCAACTAACTAAGCCTTTCATGACAGTGCTATGGTAAACACTTGGTTAGATTTAGGCATAAAATAATTTAGTTAGGCTTAGTTAGGAAAGAGCATGGTTATGGTTAAAATAAGTAACTTTGTTGTCATGGTTACAATAATAAACATGTGGTTAAGGTTATATGATCATGGTCATAGTTAAATTAAGCAACATCAACTCTTAGTTGGAAATGGAAAAATGAATAGTGGCTTCTCAAAATCTGATGTTTTGTCCCTCCACCCCAACCATCTCTGTATGTGGATTTACTATATAATGACATCACCTTAATTCCTTCTTTACTCCTTTCATTATTACTACAGCCACTACAGAGCTTTGTCACTCAAACATTAACATTTTATTTTGGGGCAAGAGGTCACTTAACAATAAAATGAAACTATGGATTGTAATAAGCAGCTTGCACAACAACCTATTGCACCATTTTTATGGGAGGGTTGGCTCCTGGTATAGCCATAAAAAACATTAAGTATGCTTTAATTGCTCAAGCAGATATTGCATTACAAGCATTAGGAGGATGAATTGAATAAGTACAGAAAATTCAGTAAGCTTTACAAATACAAATCATTCATAAAAAAAATTTTCCTCATGTCCAGAATAAATTTTCCTATCTTATATAAGTCATTCTATCCTAAAAAAAAATCTGAATTTGGAGGCATTGTGTTTTTCTTAAAATTTATTTGCTGTTTTAGTAAGTAAGTCTTAGTAAAGTACATTATAAATTATAATTTCAAAGATGCAGGATTGTAAATTCAAAACCTAGCAGCCACTAAATTGAGCTGCCTCTGCTTTTCTTGTATTGTATAAGACACAGAAAGCTAAACTCTGCTTGAAGTATCTCACATTAACCGTCTGGCCAGTGAGTGTGTATCCCCTCTTTGCACTGTTTTCCCAGTACTTGGATCTGACATTAATTTTTGTATATTCAAAAGAACCAGCCTGAACTGATACTTCTGCATTGATGTGTATCCGCTGGACTTATTTGGGGAAAAAAAAAGAAAGAAAGAAAAACAGAAAGAAACAGCACATGGGAATCTGGAAGAAACCCAGTGCGACCAATGTAAACAACATGCACAAGACGAAGAAACAAGCAGTAGAGGTTCATAACTCCTGCTACTGCCTACTGGGAGCCAAACTGTTCCTGTGTTCTTGTGGAAATGCAATCTGTAGAGATACAAAGCACTTTTCTTTATGTTTATTTACAGATTCCTTCTTTTTTTCACACCACATGTTTTTTGTTCTGTTTCCATTGTCCTTTCTTTTGTTCATTTCATCCTCTCCCCAGCCATGACAGTCCAGAAGTTTTCAGGCAGACCTGAAAAACAAAGTCAGAACACAGTGAAGAGAGTCAAATTCTCTGTGGCAAGGCAGTTTTCAAAGCATGGTTACTTTAGTTTTAAGTTGTGTGAAGGACACATGACATGCATGCATGTTTCTGCTCTCCAGGGCCAGAGAGATTTCTCTGCAGTCCTCTCAGATCCAAAAGTCACTGAGAAAACTTACTGACATGATATCCTTGAAGGAAGAACATGGAGACAGTAGGAAGGTGAGCAGTATTTTTATATATGTCCAGGTTTTGTTACACAAAGCCCAGCATAAACACATGCGTCCTTCCTGTGACTGTGTCATAAATAGCCTGAACCGAGCATGCTGCGACTTTGAAGTTACACATGGGAGTCTGCTGTGATATACAGCTGGCTTCAGCTGGGGTACCCCAAGAGATGCATGAAAACACACACACACACACATATTAATATATTCCTTCATACAGCACACACACACACACACACACACACACACACACACAGATGCACAACAGCAACCTCTCTATTACCCCAGAGGTGCAGTTAGTGGTAACACACATTGTTACACACTAGTAGGGTCATCCTATCTCTAGAGCTTAGAGAGACAGTGAAAAAGGAAAAAAATGAAGTGTGTGTGTGTGTGTGGGGGGGGGGGGGTTGAATCACTAACTACAATTAAAAGGTAGATTAGGACTGACAACAGTCATCCAATTTGTTTTCACTGTATATATTATGTATTTACTGTAATGGGAGTCATCTTGTGATTCACCAGCATTTACCATTGAAGATTTTGTATTCAGTTTTCCTTTTTACATAGATTAAAGTTTTAAATAGAATTGTTGAACTTTGATTGTAACATTAAAAGAATATCCATCAATATCTATTTATTGATTTATACAATAAATTGCCAGGTATTTGTAAAGGAAAATAATACTTCTCTGTACCCTTATATCCCATGATGCAACGAGTGGCCAGTGGAGTCTGATTATTATATAGTAAACATGCAGTAGAGAACATTCTGTAACGTGTGCAGGCTCATTCATCAAGAGCGTGCAAATGTACCTCTAGGTGGCACCATCATCATGTGTTGAAGATGAATGAAGCAGTAGTCATTCGGTCATAATATAAAAATGCAGAGAGCAAGAGTATGTTTGACTTGGAGAGGAATATGTCTCATGTCTTTTTTTTGTTTGTGTGTTTTTTTTTTTTTTTTTTTTTTTGCTTTATAGCCTTCCATCACAAAACAAGGACTTCACAGAAAAAGTAATTAACAACCTCTCTTATATGATGCTTTATAAGAAACAGTAAAATAATACATATGTTGATGTGTTGTAGCAGAGAACGGGACAGTAAAATTCTGATAACAAGGTGCAATTTTTTGCTTTAGTTCTTTAGTTCCCAGCCTCAGGAAACATCTGTAAGCCTGTGGAAGAGGTTACAGTGATGGAGGACAGGATGACAACCACTATGTGTGTGCGTGTGTGTGTGTGCATGCGTGCACATGCATGTGTTTGCCTGTGCAAACACACATGTGCATATTAGAGACTGAGGACAGGTTGACAGCCATAGAACCCTGCTGTGGTCTAATCCCTTCACAGGTCACTAAGGGTCACATGCAGGGGCATGTGTCTGTTTGTATGTGTACATGAAAGAGAGGGATTGTCTGTGTGTGTGTGTGTGTGTGTGTGTGTGTGTATGCAAGCAATCAAGCACATGCACATACAGTTCACACACACTCAGGCATAGATATTTCCATCTACACACTACAGAGTTGGGGAGTCAAGCAGCACAGAGGCCCCACTGTATGTCCAAAGCCAGCTGCATTCCTTTCTGTCCCACTGGACCTTCTATTGCACACAGCACCACATCTGGATAACTGAACACCCCCAAACATACCTGTGTCAATATGTGGGAGAAAGTGTGTGTGTATGTGAGGAATGAAACTTCAAGTCATGCATATCAACATGCCGTTTACAAGTTTTCATTGAAATTTCAGAAGTCTGGTAAGGTTGGAAGACAGGTCCTGTTTTGCATTTTTTATGCATTCCTTCTTTTTATGCCGCTTGATTTCTCTCTTTCTCATTCACCCTCAATTTTTTATTCACAAACTTTCAGGCACATGGTTTGACATATTCTGTGTAGTATTATTTAGGGTTTACATCTCTAATAAATTACTTGCTTTTGAGTTATTTCCTTTCAGTCTGTTAATGTTTCCCCAGCTTAAACAAATGCATCTGTTCAAAGTCAGTTTGAAAATCATCATTCATAAAACATGCTCATGAGAACAAATTTTACTGATGCTTACACAAAATCTGACTAAATCACTCAGGCTTCTTTGTATGGAGTTTTTTTTTTTAATTCATGACTCACACTTAAAAAGGATATTTATTTTAGAACAATTTTGATTAGAGACAGAGTTTGAAATGCAATATAACTACATTTAATAGTGTAGACTAAAAAGATCTTTTTCGTCTTTGTCATGTCAGATAAAGATAAAAAAGCAACTGAGCAAGCAAGAAAGAAAAGAGTGGGTGAGTGAGCCTGAGACACAGACATGCATAGAGATCTGTACAACTCAATGAGTTACAGCAGGCTGCTGATAGTTTCTGACCCTGCAGGCTTGGAACTGAATCATAAAGAGTTCTGCTGCAGCCCATAAGACTTTGGATACAAGGTTATGAAACCCTGGAGTGGACTGATTAAGATCTGTATGTTGGAACTGTTTGATTTTGCTCTGAAACATCTGAAGCACAGTGTATGCAGGAGTTTCCTCAGTGTTTTCAATCAGGAAAGCAACCAAGTGGTTTAGCACAGGAGGACACAGGGGTTTTAGGAATATATCGAACACTGTAAGCTTTAACTTGTGCCTTCTCTATTTAGAAAACATGTTATACTCCATTTGTCTATTTGTGAGTCTGTTAATGAACATTGCATGTTGTCACACATGGAATTTATTGATAACAAAAGTAATTACATACCAACATACAATTGGGAAATATCTTCTGCTTTTATAAGTATTACTTGCTTCTTAATATACACAGAACACAGAACACTTTGTAAATATATATGGTTCAGTTAAAAAAAACTCTTTGCACTCAGCTGTGAGTATTTAGGTTCAATAAAGCAGCAGGGACCTAATGAGACAGCCAGGAGCGATGGCAAACAGTGCCCCTTACTTCTTTGGGAAAGTGTTCAATCAAGTGGATGTTTTCCATGGAAACCTTTGATTTGTTGTCATGCACAAGAAATGTTTTGCATGGAAACCCTCCCAGTCTCTTTGATACTGCAGAATTGTCTTGATTTTGAGAAGAAAAGAACACTGCAAGTATGTTATTTCATAAACAATCTAGGTACATTTGAAATATATTATGATCAAGTAGACAAGAATTTAAACAGAAAGCTGCTACAAAGTAGTCAATTAAAGCATTAAATGTGAAGTAGTTCACTGATATCTGTAGTCCAAGTAGCTAAAAGGATTTTATAAGACTCATCTGTGAGTATTTAACATTAACAAAGCAGCAGGTCAAATGAGATAGTAAAACAGACTGAGCTCCAAACACATGGTGGATTTCAGTGCCTGCCACTTGTCTGGAGGTCCTTGTTAAAGAGTTTTTGCAAAGATCATAAGGTGTATTGATGATATGCAGGCCAGGTCATATCATGGCAGTAGGGTGTTTGAGGAAGATCCTGTTAGTATACTAAGCTAAAGTGTGCACCACACTGTAGAGCAGCATTTTGACATAAATCACAAACTTCACTACTTATCTTTTCTGTCTTCTTAATTCCCAGTTAGTCTTTCCTGTATATTGTGTAAAAAGGGAAAAACTATCATTAGAATGATATTTTAAGGAAAATATCATATCTGCTCAAAGATATGTCCGCTCATTATACTCAGGCAATCTTGTGAAATCACTTCCACCCACTGGGGCTCACTCACTGTGGCAGAGAATCTGACATCAACGCCTGCCAGAGCATGTCATGATGTCATGCTTTGACTTACTCTTACAGCTTCAAAGTTCATATTTCATAATCTCGATAGAAAATCATCAGAGGCACATGGTTCTTTCCATTTTATGCCATCTTTAATTCATCTTATTCTCTTGCTGCGAGACGCATCTCTTGAGGGAAACCAGTGGCAAACAGGAATAAAGGCTTTAGAAAACAGTCAGAGCACCTGCACAACTGGGTTTTAAAAATAGGTTTTTGATAATTTTGTTCATTGATTCTCTTTATAATCATGTTATGCTGGGCAGAAAATGTTGTTTTAGGGAGATTGTATGTAATCCACAGTGAAGGTACAATCTGGTAATCCCTCATTAATAATACATTATGCTTCTGATGTATAAAAAGGCTTCAAAATCTGACAATATACAGAGTCTTGCTGTATTCAGGGCATCATCAAAAGCTTACAAAGAGATCTAATTTTAAGTTTAACTGTAGGCAGTGCTGAAGAATATGATTAAACCCTGTGTGTTATCCCAGTTAGTCCCAATGCAATAATTTGTCTGCTATATTACTGTTGTGTAAGGGTTTTTAAGGCGGTGTTACTCCTTTTGAGGGACTGGACAAACTGGACTGGTTTTTAAACAAGGAAAAGTTTGACAGTTAGTGAGATAATTGCGTATGTGCCAAATATTCAGACTCACAAAGAGCCAGATTTTTAATTCTTGGTAAATGTAGTTGCTTTTCAAAGGCAAAGCAGTCAAATTAGCAGATTCCATTTTTAAAATGCATTTACAGCTAAGTTCAAGTGTAGGTAAGTGTTCACATGGGACATAATCTCAGTTAGTCTTCTGCCTGCACTGGGATTTAAAAGCTAAATGCAAATGTAGCCAGGTTGGCTTTACTACGAATTACAGTTGTATTATACTTATGTGGCTTTATTATAGAATATGTCCATACTCACCAGTTATACAGTCATCAGTCAACAGGTGGAGCTATTCCACACAAGATGGGCAGTAGACAGTTAACCAAGCATGACCCACTGTGAGGTCTTGACTGCAGTCTGTTAATGTGAGTTCAAAGTCTGGGATCACTTTCAAGACAGGTGGCCACGATGCCAGCTTATGTGTTACATTCCATACTCAGTTATTGCAGAGTTTTCCATACATTTGTTTACAGTTTCAGTTTAGAATAGCACAGAGGGTTTAGTACAAGGCTTTGAGCAGTGCATTCGTAGCAGTTTTCCAATGAACACACAACCTGGTGGAGCCAGTTGCTTGTGGGGACCAGGATTTGAGTGACAGCTGTGAGGCAGCTTAGGGTATGAATTATGCTCAAATTGAATGGAAAGACAGAGGCTATGCTAACAAAAGAGTAAGTTTCGAATTCTCCTTCAGTTACACTGCTGGGCAGAGCACACTGAAGACAAGCAGGGGAAAGAAGGAACAGTGAGGCCAAGCCACATTCTTTATTTGTAAAGAATAGGTGCTTAAATATACAGTAGAAACTACCATGTTGAACAGCCAACACTCTCCTGTGTGTATGGAGCTTATAAAGCCAAACTGGTGTGAGGATGCATTGGTGTCACACAAATTCTCCACTAATCCTCACTTCCCAATAAAAGAGAAAGATATGATGTCATTAAAAAGTTTTTCCCTAACCTTTAAAAGATTTTTTTGCACTGTCAAATGTGTTGTTTTTTTCTCAAATTACAATTTAATTATTTACACAGATGCTATTTGAGCTTGGCCTCATCCCAAGTTGTCTTCATTGCTAAAGCCACATGGGAAAGGTCATATGTGCATGCGTGTGTGTGTGTCTGTGTACCTATAACAGAATCAGCTCATCACTCATGTTTATGCATAATTTTCTCTCTCTTCCCGTCTGTCTGTAAACACTTTTTCATCAAAATTCTTTGAGCAACAAACTCTTTGAAGGACATCGCCTTTAGGTACATCTGCCTTCAAAGCACTGCCTCTCTTTTTGTCTCCTTCTGTCTGTCTCTGTCTATCTCTTTAATGCTAAGCCTACACTTGTGTAGCAGAACGAACAAACCTCCTAATTTCACATCCCCATTGTTCAAAGCCCTGTGCGCACAGAGATGTAGAGTTGTGTGAGTGTGTGTGTGTGTGTGTGTGTGTGTGTCTTTGCATGTGTGTGTGTGCATCTATCTGAGTCTTTAAGTTGCCGTTTTGGCTACAGCAGGGCTGAGTTTGAACCAAAATCCTACAAAGAAGTTTGAAATCTGGCTTGGCTCCTCTGTTCAGCTGTGGTGGGTGCTATCACACACACATACACTCAGTGATGTGGTGGGAAAGCTATCAAAGAGAGAGATGCCTGCAAGGCACAGCAGCCTCAAGCCCAAAATTGATTTACATAGTGGGAGAGAAAGAGGACTGGGAAAGGAGAAGAGAGAGGAAACACGTTAGGGTGTAGGAAACATAGAGACAGAAAGATACTGAGAGACAGCAATAGATTTTAGGATAATGTAAGAATGTCCAGCTAAACTCAAAGCTTGTTAAAATAATGTGGCCCTTGTTAAATCATATTTTTCCTTCTTGAGGGTTTTAAGGATTTAAGGATTAATAAGTCTTGATGCTCTCTCTGTCTCAATGCTTCACTTGTGTTAATTTCAACCTTGAATTCCAAAACTTAATTTCACAGCAAGGCTTTGCTCATTACAACATTATCAGCGCATATCTTTATTGATTTGTGGTAAGAAAACTCAACAAAACAGCACACAGATCCAAGTTAGATAAAAAGTCACACATAGAGGTAGTCTTATGTTTGTGTGTGTTTTTGGACTACAGATATGGACCCAAAAGTCTCTTTGCAGGTAACAGCAGTGATGTGCTCTCGTGTTTGAGCCTCCATGTGAGATAAATACCTTAAACCTGAGTTTCAGGATGAAAGAACACATGTCTTGCTTGAGTCAGCATGGAGAAAAGTGTTCAGAGAGAAGCAACCAGGCTTGATTTAGAACTTACATAACTGTTGCACAGAGGTACTTCAGTGTGTGAACTACCACCTTTTTATTTAAAATACACTTGGATGTTACTGTTATTTCATAGGTTTTCATCATTAATTGAAAGGTTTCTCGTTTGCGCCCTGTGTTGCTTTTTATATGCACACAGGACTCTCTGAAAAGCAGTGTTGATAGATAAATAACAGTGGATTATCTGGATAAAATAAAGTAATGTGAGGCGAGGACCATTTTTGAGCCAGGATTTTTCATGTGACTTTAATGGTACAAACAGATCTCTTCCAGACACTGAAACATTCAGCAGATCTTCCCAGTCATTTTGATATTGCATACTCAGACTTTTTGGACATCCAGTGTGGTGAGGGCAATGCTCCCAGTGAGCTTCTTCATTTACCCTACATATCTAATGCCTAAGTGGGGCATTAGGTGCAACATTTTGAATAGCAGACAGGGCTTAAAGGAAAATGATTGTCTATTAAAACTTGGGTTTTTATTTTTATAGTTCACTAAACTAAATGCTGAGATCGCAGATGGCAGAAATGTCTCTAAAAAGTAGGTCAAATAGGGCAAGAAACATGAGCAGTCAAACAATCATAGGACTTTAAACAACCCAAAACTATGTATACTGTAGTGTACATATAGCATCTGTCTTCTTGTGTTTCTTGCTCTGTCTCTATTCTTAGCTGCTGACATGTTCCCAGATGTCAGTAATTTCTTGGATGACCACAATGTTGTAATAGCAATAGAACTGATCACCAGAACCATAAAAATAAAACCCAACTTGCCCCCTTGTTCTCAGTCTGCGCAAGGTTAGGTTTCCTGTTCCCTAAACAACTGAATAACTGGGTCAAAAGTAGACAAGCAGTGTGTCGTCAGGTTAGTGAAGTCTGTGAAACCAGAGATGGTGTACTTGAGTTTAAGAGGCTCCTCCAGATGTATGTAACACTTGTTGAATAGAGAAGACAAGGAGGAGTTTTTATTGTGTATTTATCATCCTGAAGTGTTGAGCAGTGGGAACAACGGCAGGGCTGAGTATGAGCAAACAACCACCATGTTCTATCTCACTTTCATCACTCCATCCAGTAAGTATGGTCCAAGAAAATGCGACAGTGTTACTATTTGTGGAGCTTAAGAGAAGCAAATAATGAGCAGAGTTGCTGCTGCCTCTTAGGAGCAGTGCTGACTAGTCTCATCCTGATGCAAAGTTGAATGGAACAAAGTTAATGTGTGTGTTATAGCAAAGGGCAAAGCCCGTGTGAAATCAAGTAATTAAAAAACGTCTGCTTTGTCAAAATTGCCAGTCCCTATCGCCTCAAAATATGATGCAATATTAGCTCAAAACAAATTACAATGATATACTGTAGACTGACTCAGCTCCAGGCCTCCAGCTCTGAGACAGACACAGAGAGAAACTATCACTTGCTTGTTAACTCAATCACTGTCTGCCTCTCTGGTTTGTTTTCCCTCAGCCTCATGCACCAGAGATTCCAGCAGGAAGGAATAAAATAAAAAAAAGACATCAGCTAAGATAGATTCACCTGTATGTTCTCTCTTGCTATCTCACTTACTCACACATTTCTCAGAGCAGAACTGGGGAAAAGTCTAACACAGCACAGAGGGTTAACTTTTAAAAACAAGGGCTGGAGTTCAGAGGTCACCATGGGCCAGTAGCCTCTAGCTACTCAGATGTTAATACGCAAGTGTGTGTGTGTACATGTTTTTGTTACCTCCTTGGGACCTTTTCTGGCATAAACACCAATCTTGTCAGGACCAGTAGTCTGTATGGGGACCAAAGCCCAGTCCTACTGAGGCAAAACATCATTTCTGAGGTCCTGGTTAAGGTTAGGGTTTGGGTTGGGCTGTCCACAATGAATGAGAGTCAGTGCAAAGGCCTACCAAGGACAGCTGCACAAACTTTTCATTCATCCATTTATCTATACCACCTACCCGTTAAGGGTTGTGGGGGGGCTGGAGCCTAGCCCGGCTGACATTGAGTAAGAGACGGGGTATATCGCAGGGCCAATATATATAACCAAACAACCATTCACCTGGAGAGAACCCACACAGGCACAGGGAGAACATGCAAACTCCACACAGAAAAACCCAGAACCCGAACCCAGAACTTTCTTGCTATGAGGCAACAGTGCTAACCACTGCACCACTGTGCCACCCACTGCACCAACATATCACACTCAAATGAATTAGAATATTGCTGTAAAATGTCAGAGGAATGTGTATATGACTTTACACAAATTTTGCAGGACTGAATTATAGTACAGAGGATGTGATTTGATCTGAATCACCTCACTTTTTATAAAAGGCCTGATGTTCCTGGAAATGACAAACTGTGGGACTCAGTTGTATAATCTTCCAATAAAATTTTAAGAGACACACAGACGAGGCAAATGTTTGAAAGGTCACTTTTCTTTTACAGGGGACATGAAGACAAAATGTTTTTGGTTTGACACTGATGAAGGCTTGATAGCTGAAAAGGTTTTGACTACTTCAAACACAGAGCATGATTACTCTGCATATAGGCCAATATTTGTTTTTCAATTTCTCACTATACCCATTTTAGAAAAACAATTCTCACCAAAATTTAGAATACTAAACAACCAATATCTAAAATAATTTATGATTTCATTATGAGGGTCTTTTCAATGCTTTTTAAGCCTCTCATTCCATATTCTGTGTAGTGCTCTTGAAAACACAATCTGGATTTAAAGTGCCACTGAAGCAGCTTGATGTGGCAAGCTAATGACATCAAAATGCAGATTGGGAGCTTTGGCTTTGGCACAAAAACACCTCTCACTTCTCCGACAACTGTATGCTGTATGATGCACACACACACACACACAAATGCACACAAATACACATGCACGTAACTCACTCATACAGACACACAAGCACAACTGTGTTAGCAGCCACTCCTCCCAGTCATCACATACACACACACACACACACATGCACAGTCCTCTACTCTCACAGTTTGCACAGTTAAATCAAACTGATTTGCTACCATTGTGAGAGGAAATTAGCATAACAAGGATGGGATCAAATGAGGTAGTTACAGCTTGAATCATAAATTGCAGACTGAGCGAACGTGTGGCTGCAAATGGATTGTAGTTCACATCAGTATTCATGAAAAGAGAAAAGTAAGCTTCAGAATGGGTTGTGGTATTTTTTTTTCCACTGTCAATTTAATGTAAAAACCTTGTATCTCAATTTTTGTCCTTTTTTGTCCAATATTTAGTCTAATTAAGTTTTATGAGTCAAGGACCAAACAAAATAGCATTTTTTGAATAGCTTATGTTTTATGTATTCATGTATTTATTGAGGATATAAGGTTTCACAGACCATTAATGTTACATGAATACAGACACTCAATTTTGGATCCATATGGCAATATTACCATGAGGACTCATGCATCCATCAGACACATGCATTCACATAAGATGAAGGCTTAAAAGGTTACAATATGCAAAGCATTATGCTATAATCAGCTAAAATTGCTTTTTTTTATGGCATAATCAGTTACTCCACCCTGACTGAAGTCAGTAATGGTATATTATACCAATATCATACCTGTAGTAAAAGTACTGGTGCTATCTATGCCTTAAGAGTCTGTGTTCACAACAAACATACATTAATATATTGGGACACAGGCTCATTGTCCTCTGAAAAACATAGAGACTGTTAACCAGGATGATATTCATTTTTAATATACTTCTGTCTTTGACTTGATGTCAATAAAACACTTATGACTGAGTAAAAGAAACTGTGGAATACAAAGTACTTACATATCTTCCATTTGGCAGTCAAGTTACATTAGTAATAAACAGACAACTGCCAGAACAACAATATCTCTTTAGCATTACAAGAATGATAACCTTTTTTTTTTAATGTGGCTGTGGACCAATTACTTATTAATTATAACACTGAATTAATTATCCATAGTCACTGTTTGGTTTTGAGGAATGGGTTTACATAATGATATTTAAAACCATTTCTCTCTGTCTCGTTCCCTGGGTCTGCTTTTTGTTCAACAACTGTACTGTCACACTTTCCATTCTTTCTCATTTCTCATGTTTCTCATATTTTGTAATTCCTCTCTTCTGCCTCTTACTTATTTGTTCTCTGTTGTGCAGCAAATGTTTTCATGCACCAAGGCAGCTGTTGACATAATGCTAGCTAATAGAGTGTTGATGTGGACCAGATATGTCTATAGAGGATCTAGGTATGTGATTCCATGGTCTAACCATACTGTGACTGCCATATATGTAATCTAAAGCAGATGTTACAAATAAGTATATGATAGCACCTTTGTAAATGTAATGGATGGATAAGTTAGTGGTAAAGGTACTGTCTTTGTGACCAGGTAACTGTGGATGTATGTTTAAACATTTCTCTCAAACTTTCATCCTAAAGAAGTGGTTTATGTACTGCTATTCTCCAAAGACAATAACTCAGTTTAAGCACACATCTGAAACTCTCAGTGGAGGAGCAAGAAAGCATAGAATTCTCTCCAAGTGAGTTATGATAGATTCACTACCTGTGCCAAAGAAAAAAAATTCTTGCTCTGGTTGCAAGCCTTGAAATTTGACTGGTAGGAAATCTTATTTGTGTACAGGAAGTGACAGACTGAAGATTAAAATAACACCCCACTGAAAATCTGTGTTTTGAAAATCAAACACTTGCTTGAGGTGTGGCTCTGAAAAGTTTGTAGCTTGCTCCTTTGCAATGACAACTGATATGGAAAGACTACTAAAGTACATAATACTCTGTTGACCATCCAAATGCTTACCAGGTTCAAAATACACATGTGTTTGCCTTGGGTATTCAAAGCAAAACATATTATTATTATTATTATTTTTGCAGAGCACCAAATAGCAGACATGCAAAGTTAGCAGCTACCAGGTGAATATGAATATAGTGAATATATTATAGTAATATAGTGAATATAGTAATATATTGAATATAGTGGAGCACTAAGTAGCTAAAGAGCCATGTATTTCCCTCACAAGTTGGCGGAGAACAAAACAAAGAAAAAAAAAAGAAAAAAAAAGAGTGTACATTTTGCTGATGTTGCTCTGTGTCTGCTGCATATGTGAAAAAGTGATGGTTGGTTTAGGAGCCATAGTTGCTCATAAATAAGAAGGACAAGAGAAAGCTGGGCCAAAGTAAGAATACACTGAGATCTAGATTTGGTGACATGTGAAGTTATTACATTATGCATCAACCACTTAACTGCCTGCTGTCTTCTGACACTACTACCATGCAAAGTACCCAAACATAGAAATTACATACATTTGCATTTATCTGCCACAAGCATCTTTTAATTGTGAGTGGGAGATTGGTTGGGATTTATTACCTCTCCGCTTGCCTGGCTGCTGTCACCCAAACCCTCTTTTAAAATAAGACTACACGGGATTGCTCAAATATCTACAAGTGCTGGTACCTCTATACTTGTATATTGATGAATGAAATAGACCTAAACATATTCCCCTTGTAACAGCTGCATGACAGCTACCTGACATATAATCAAGAAGACTGGTGCATACTTAATGGCGGCCTTCATGCAGTATTTATGAAATACCATTTTGTTTTGGACTGGAGCTTCAATTTATTAAGTAAATAATACCAGGCTCAGTGAAGTAGAACCATGTCTGAATTGTGTTTTTTTTTTTCCTTGTGTGCTGCTATCATGTGTTGAGAAAAAAGATGCTATTGATGATGAGGTGTGCTGACCCTCCTCAGTAAAATGCACACACGTACAGAGGTTCCTCTTGGAGAGGAAAAGTTGATGTTGATAACTTGCATAATGAGTACTTCAATATCAGAAGGTTAATACCATATTCCTATGTGACATTTTGCTTGCTAAATATTCACCATCCTGGATTTGGAGAGCTTAACCTTCCATATGAATATGAAGTTATTGAAAAATACATTTCAGCTTCCAGTCATGACTGATATCACAGAGAACCCAGATATTAGCTAATAAAAAAAATCAAACCCAAAACAGAAACTTTGGTCTTAATCAAAAAAGCCATCATTACTTATTCTGCTCCATGGCTGAAAGTGACGTTTCCCTGAATGTAATTAAGCCTGAGCCTGTAAGGATAAAAAGTAAGCTTGTTAATATGTTCCGTGAGTAATGAAAAAAAATAAAGACAAAGAATAAAATACACACAAGTACTGTCTCCCGTTTATTGCTTTAGAAATGATATTGGATCTAATAACCCAGAGCTGTGAGACCACATAGCAGGCTATCATTACACCGCCCCCCAAAAAAACACCTGACAACTGAGGGATAGAGGACAAGTGAAGGCAGCAGTGGAAGTAGGAATAGAGGGGGATTAAGAGGTAGAGGGTAAAGGAAAGGGACAAGGGGTGAAGAGAAGAGAAGAGGAGAAAAGAGAACAATGGAATCAACAATCCACAATAATACCTCTGTTTTGTTGTATTTTTCTACAACTAAGAAATCTCAATTACACCAATGAGAGCAAATTGCATCGAGTCCAAGCTGAGAATGATTAATGAGCTATCACAAACCACCATGTGTTTATTAATCTGGAATCAACTGTTTAGGTCAAATTTAGTATCTTTTGAAAGTTAAGTGGTGTTTGACATGGCAGCTCAGGGGCATTACTGTACATAGCAGATTGTGAAGAGGTGTTAATGACAATAATACACAGAACGCGGAGAGGGTTGTTTCACTTATAACATTTATAAACTGCACTTTGTGAAATTGAGCAATAACCACAATCCTTAGCACTGCATGGTGATTTGACATGTTTTCCAAAAAAGTACTTGCAATCACCAACTTGTTGGAATAACCTATTTTTCCTCAGTATTATAACATTTAATTACAACTAATTTCACAGTAATATTTTAATGAAAAAATCATTTGTGCATATTTTTTTTTTCATCTCCATTTGTATGGATTTAGACGACCCACTCGATGTTTTACTTTGCAGTGAGCACAGAAAAACCAAGGCAATTATTCAATCTACTAGTTCATGACCTCTGTTTCTAAAACTGCCATGCTTTCATTCTGGGTTCAGGCAGTTCATTCAAATGATAATCCTCACTTCAAACAAACAAGCCAAGGCTTCCTACAGACAGCACTTGAAAACATTCCATCACCAGCCCCTTGTTCCTCCTCTTCATCATAACAATATGTATGCATTCAGGCCTGTACATACACAATATGCCTGCCACCCAGAAACTTAAATTAATGCACGCAGATGCAAGTGGAAATCTCTGCATCTCAGCATGAAGACTGACATGCACACATTTTTGTGCATCTTAATAAACAGCCATGGTTCCAAACATGAGCACACACTCTGACGCATGTGCATGGGCACAGGAAAGCTCTTCTTTTGAAACTCTGTATATGTTTCTTTGCAACAAGAAAGGGAAAAGGCATAAGGTGGGAGGGGGCAGGGGTGGGCAGTGGGGGGTGGCGGAGGGGCAGCCCAGATTCTTTACAGTGAGTCACAGTGAAGCCGGCTGGAGAGAGATGGAATATCCTACCGAGCATGGATCGTGGTAATTGCCTCTGTGTCTGTGTATGGGATAGAAAGAAAGAAAAAGAAAAATTGTGTGTGTGTGTGTGTGTGTGCGTATTGCCAACACCACCTCCAGGCTGAACTGATGAGCTCATTATTTTTGCTCCCAGAACCCCCTCCAGTCTCTGGAAACAGCAACACACAGCGGAGCTCCCTGTTAGGGGGAGTGTGTGTGTGTGTGTGTGTGCAGGACTATGGCCTTTCCCTTAGAGTTTTGCCTCTGAACTATTTATTGTAAAAGCGATGGGGATAAAGAGAGGTGGGAGACGCAGAAAGTAAGGGACGTGGAAGAGAGACAAACGGGGAGAAAAAGAAAGAGACAGTCAGTTACCTGCGATCATGACACCAGCAGTGAGAGGTGAAAGATATTAAGTAATGCTGTGGGTATATGAGTGTGTGCAAGTAGTGTGAGTATAACTAATAATAACACTAAGAATATGAATATGCACAAACTAATCAACATTCCATATTCAAGACACCCAAATTTTAGCTTTTACCAAGATTGTGACAACGAGGATCAGAGGCTTTGAAGGTTAAAATGTCGATGTAGACAAAAGATCATGTGGGAATGTGTCAGATATTTGTCTGACTCCTGTGATTCACTCTCTTGATTCATTCCCTGCTTTGCTTCTGTTCAAAGAAAACACAGATCACAGATCTGACATGATCGCCACACCACAACCAGAAACTCCCAGCCCGATAACAGAAAAAGAATGAAGGGAAAGTGGATTTTGTTGGTGGTAACATTAAAAGGAAGGTCTCCATTCAATCTTAACTTAACCATCCATGTGGAAACCCCAAAACAGACTCACGTATGTTAGAAATGCTGCAAAACAACAGTGTATAACAAAATGCAGTGATCAGATAAGATCTGTCATGGTTTGTGCATAGATCACCAAGCTGTGACAGCAAGAGGTGCCCTGGCAGAGGATCTCACACAGCAATCAGGCTGATATATGGAGTTTGAGACATGGAGCTAATCTCCAGATGACTGCAGAGTCACTGTATAATTAGCATTTCAACCTTCTTACTAAGCAAGATTAGGGAGGTGCATATGCAGGCAGGCAGGCAGGCAGGCACACACACTCACACACACACACACACACACACAAGGGATCAGATCCCTATCATTTTGATAATTAATGCCGATGTAATAAAAGGCAGGACATCTAAATTTAAGACTTTGGGCAAGACAGACATCATGTGGCACAATTACGCTGCATGATATGAAACAGACACACAAACACACACACACACACACCCAACTGTGCTTTCATGTGGTTTGAGTTTGGGAAAGGCTAAGTGTGTGTGTGAGTGTGCGCGTACACGCGTGTATGTTCAGTTACTTCAACTTAGCAGAACTTAAATTTGTATTTCTTATTCCATCTTTGTTAATTTGTGCATCGTTGCTTGTTTTTTATTTTATAACATTCCATGTATTTATCTTACTTTGTTTGATTTGCAGCAGTTATTTTTGTTCTTTACCTTAACAAGCCCAGTTTAGGTCAGGTCAGGTCAGATCAGCTGAGCTGTTTTTAATCAGTTTCTTTTTCAGTTGTGTGTGTGTGACAAAATCCCAGACAGTATACTTATAATTAACAGCATGATAAACCCTACTGTGTTAAAATGCAATTAACACCACCAGTCATCTCTCATATCAGAAAATCACACAGAGGCGTGAGTAGGGTGGACGTGTGCTTCATCATATCAACTGAATATTCTCTGTAATCATATTTAGAAAGAACCTATTTGCATCCAAGCATCTGTCCTCTCATTCAAAACCCCATCTATCAATCTTGTTTGCTATGGTTTTGTTTTTTGTTTTGTTTCATTTTTTCTCCCATCCTCTCTCCCTCCCTTTCCTTGTCTGTCTGTAAAAAAGACAAACAGACAGCAGCTGGAGAACAGGAGCTGTGGTACATATATTGGTAGTCTGCAATGCAGCCCATCCTCCTTTTTAAAGTCTACAAAAAACAACTTATTTATAAAGCTGTTGTGGGATTTCTCAACCAGATCCTGCATCCAGGTAAGGTTTCAGTGTTTGGAGGTATTTTGTACAGAGCTTGCTTATCATAGAGAGGAAAGTGTTAACGTCAGATTATGAATGTTATCATTCATCGTCTAGAGTCTGGTTCTCATAGTTCTTCTGTGGGCTCATGATTACATCAGATGTGGCCCTGAGATAACCAGGCCTGCCAGAGACAGTTCTGTAGAGGACGCACATGGTTAGAATGGATGGAGAGGGAATTCCTGTTGAAATACGTGAACATTCCTAAAGTCATTTGGCTGATCTACTCATGATGTCTAAGATCCTGATAATGTTGTCAGAGATACAGGCATCTCTGCTCTGTAATGACTAGCAGTTTAACATAACATGGGACCACATGTGCTACAGAGAATTTATGTTCAAGTGAAGAAAATCAACATTGTACAGTAGCTGCAAGAGATTGCAATGGAACATTGGGAAATATCTTATCCCCAATTGAAATTATTTGTCAAGCTAATCATCACTTCAAGAAAAAAATGCTAAAATCTGACATAGTGCCCATTCACCATATGCTGTCCATGACATCAACTGCTAAACTCTTTTCAGTGGAAAAAACAAAGTTCATGCAACATTGCGACTGCAAGTCCTGAGGTACCATGATAATATCTAATAATCTGGAGGAATCATTTATTATTTAAGATTTGGTAAACCGTGCCACAGTACATGTATCATAGTCCTAGATCTGTGCTTTAATGATGATGTGGCTACAATGTCCAGTCCTTGTTTTCCTAGGGCCAGTACAAGACCTCTCTGTACATGTCTGGCTTCGTCAGCAGCTGGAGCTGCAAGCCTCATTTACCAGATTCAGATCAGTTATATTGCGCCACAGTTTAACTGCTGAAAAGTACAGGAAAATAAAGAAAGATAGCATCTGAACTAAAAACAAACCCATAAAAATGTCCTCTAGCAGTGGCTATTACTGTGTTGTATAAGGCTTTGAAACGAAGCCAGCGGTATTAAGAATTAAGTATTATTGCCAAGTCAAAAAGTTGCTTGCAAAGCAGTTTTTGCTGAGATAAGAGCTGCCTTTTCATTTAGGTCTCACGTAAAGTAAGAATAGATAACAAGGAGCTGATGTGCAGTATGGATGAAGATAAGGATAGACAGAAGAGAGACTGTTAAGTCAAAGATACATTAGCAACATCTGAAGAAATCCAGATGGATGATTTTGTTGTCAGCTGGAATAGTGAAGTGGAAAATGGACAAAAATAAAATGGATTAAACAGACAATTCGAAATGAAAATGAGTTGCGTTTAGTGTGGCCTTGTCTGCATTACAATGTTACTGTGTTTGAGAAACTGAACCAAAGCCCTCCCACAGGAGGTCAGGGCAGGGACAGGACAGGAGAGAGGATAGAGTTCCCAGGTCTGCTGCAGCTGTGGACATGACAGCATGGGAAAACAAGGGGGGGGTTCAAGGTAGAGTGATGCAAGAAAGAAAGAAAGAAAGAAGTGGATGAGGATAGGAGCAGAATTTAGCTGCACTGTGGGAAAGTGGAATTGAGCTGGCTGTTTGTCCAGCCGCTGCTGAACTGGCTTTGCTGCACTGCAATGTTTCCCCTTGTTTCCAGTCTCTATGCTAAGCTAACCTAACTGGCTGCTGCTAGTAGCTTCATATTTACCACTGAGAATGGTATTAATGGGTTTAATCTTCTCATCTAACATTTACCAGTAAGCTAATAATACTAAGCAGCATATTCTCCAAAATGTGAAACTACTCTTTTAAATAAGTCATGAAATCATAGTTTCTCGTCAGTGACCAGGCCTTATTAGTGTAAGAACCCAGGTTTTTAAAACCTTTGCTGAGCCTTCAGCCACTATAAGATATCCCACACGCACCCTGTATAATGTTAGGACTATAGGCATTTTTATATACAGGAGTGAAAATGTTGTATTTCTTGCAATGCAAGAACTCATGAATTTTTATATATAGTATAGTATACCATTACAAAGTTACTCAACTTTTTTGGGAGCACATGATTAACACTACTACTGAACCAATGGGAAACCAGAAAGCTTAATTCAGCTACAGCAATTATGTGAAGTATGCTTTAATAACTGAGTTTGAACAGCAATGAGTTACTGAAAAAGCAGCTGAAAGGAAGCATTACACAGTGTTATACTGAACTGAAAAAAAGGTGAAAAGGAGAGAGTGTTAGAGGAAGCAAGAGAGGGACAGAGCACCCGCTTTTTATTAATTTATTTATTTGTTAGTCAACAGAGAAAAATAGAGCAAACAATAAAAGAAGCTCATGTTAAGTTGCTTGTGAAATTCAAAAATTTACAGCTCATCATTTAGTAGTTTGAATTATGACATCCCACTTCACACTTCATCATTAGGGTGACCAGTGAAGAGGCAGTGAGCTTTTAGTTAAGGAGAGAAGATAGGAAAGGAAAGTGTGGGATGAGGCCAAAACAGAACCGGAGAGGAAAGAGACAGTTCTCATATCACTGAAATCAAAATGACCTCAGGTTTTTGGAGAAAACTGCATCTTCAGCTTACAGGGTGGGGCTGAGAGAAAGGGTGTGTGCATGTGTGCATGTGTGTGTATATCTATGCTTGTTCGTGTGTGCATGTACGTGCGTGTGTGCATGGTCACATGACTGACTGGCACATACGCAGCCAATCACAAACAAGAATTCAGGTTCACTGCTAAGTTTACTGGGTCAAAACAGATGTGAGAAGAAGGAGGGAGCACAACATAGAGGGAGGGAGGAGGAAAAGGGAGTGTACATCAGCCACAGTCGGAAGTATCTGCGAGTACCAGTCACAGATTTTCATTCTTCCTTGTGGGTTTTATTGCTTTTTCTGTGCAAAGTTTTTGTCGCTCTCAATCATTTTTCTACCTCTTGTCTTTACCATCATTTCCCTGTGTTCTTTTAGTCCCTTATGCAACAAATCGTTTCCTCTTTACTGCATACAGTATGCTGTCACGTTCTAAATATGCCTAAATAGCATGTTATCATGCCTAAGTTGCAATGATTTTGTCCACCATTTTACCCAACTTTAGAACTCCTGTCCCTTTGCCCTTATTACTTTCTTTACTCATTTTCACCTGATTCTGATGCATTTCCTCTTTCCTCTCATTTCCCCTCTCTATTCATGCATCTTTGTTTTTCACTCCTCTCTCCTCTCCTCTCCTAGCTCTGCTCCCTCTACCTTCCACTCTTCTATGTTTGCTGTTTTAGTCAGCCAGCATCACATATACACACCTCTCATCTGACTGTCAGTATTTGACATGTGAGAGAGTTGCCAAAAAGATCCCAGTAACAGGTGGAGTAATTTTGTAGATTTTTCTTTTCTTATTCTATTTTAGAGGAATAATTGTGCACAGGAGCAATTTGAGAGGTGCCTTAGCTGAGATCCTGCTATTGTTTTTTAACATGGCTTGTGGAAAATTGAATCAAGATATACTGTATGGGTGGGGGGAAAGCAAGAAGCAGGAGAACAACAGTAGATGAAACAGAGATATACTGCTTGGGAAAGAAAAGAAATCACACAGAGAGAGATCAAGAGTAAAATCTAAAAAGAGGAGGAGAAGCTGAGAAACACAAACAGGGGAAATAATAATAGGCTGAGGCAGCAGAGAGATAAGAATGAAATGTGAAATGGAGGCTTGATTGGGATGAAAATGAGATGACACAAATGAGACAGAGAGGAAGTGAATTGATATGCTGTTCACTGACAACACAAAGGGTGCCACACACATTCCTTCATAAACAATTTAACTGTATTTCTCATATAACACACTCCTCAGTTATTCTGTGCCATATGCTTGTCCCATTTACTTATGGTTTCACATGCAAGCAGTGTCATGACTATAATTTCCGAATAATTTTTTCCTGCTGTTTCATATGCCTGTATCTTATTGGCGGCCATATGGCCAAGCAGTGTGGCATTCAGTTTACATACAGTATACTTCTATTACCAACATCTCCATCAGATAACATTCAGCACAATCACTCTCGATATTGGACTGGCTATTCTTTCTCTCATAGCACAATGTTTTTCTGATTACCATCAGAGGCAATATGGGGCACCACAATTCACTTGCAAATGCAGCATGTATAAGACCGCATTATGCTTTTATTGGCGACTGAAAACATTTCTAATATAAGGACAGACACAGGGGGAGAAATAAGAAGGCACTGTGCTGGGTGCAGCCTTCAATAATACAATTTTGTGTTCAGCAGCAATAGAAGACTCCCTCCTGTGCTGCACATATACCACGCTGGCCTGTCAAACAGGCTTTTATTATGAGAGACAGAGAGGGAGAGAGCATCTGAGACAGCAGGAACAATTACAGTATTATTTGGGGTTTGGTTATTTCCTGGCACCCTGTGTGTGTTTATAGGAACATGCAAGCAAGTGCTGTCCTGTGTCTTTTGCCACATATTCTTCTTGGTTCACTTGGATAACAAACAGGAAACGCATGTGTTTCCTAAGGCCATGATACAGAGGCAACAACAGTGATAATATTTTTTCCATAATATATATTTTTTTATCCTTTGGATAGTTGCCCTGTTTAATCTGAAGTTATCTGCCCTGTTTAGCCCCATCTTTTCTCCTCACTTTGTAAAGAGAACAACATGGTAATATTAGTTAATATCAGTTTTGTGCCAGTGGTGATAATATGATAGGATACTGAGTACTTCAATGATCACTCCATTTCTAATTGTGTGGTATTTATTTTAACAATATGTGGCTCTTTGTTTTAAGTTACCTCTACTTAATCTACTATAACCCTAAACATTTTTAGTGTAGCATGATTCTGCATGTGTTAAACTGGCATCAACACAGCACATTTCAGTGAACACAGTTGACTGGGTTTGTTTATTTGTTGGTAATCCTCATTTAAAACTATGCACAATCACCTGTTGTTTTGGCAGGCCTGTTCTTTGAATAGAAACACGATCCTCTGTCCCTCAAGAAGACTATAGGCTTTGTAGGGCTCTGGAAAACCTGACCTTTTATTTGTGCTTCACTTTAGTTAATGGATTATAATGACTCAATGCTGAAGTGCAGCCCAGAATTTTTATAACAGCACCAGTTGCATTCAAGCACATTTTTCAATTCCAAATTGGCCTTTAACTTAAATTAAGGAGGAAATTCTAGCCAGAGTGCCTTTTGGCTGTGGATCAACCAGGTCCTTGAAGGTCCAGCAAGTCTGATCAGTGGATAATTTTTATTGGCTGCCATCAGGGATGTGTTCCAAGAAGCAGATTTTACTGAATTGACTTGTACTGTATTGAGTAAATCTAGGAAGAGGGTGTACCATATCCGTTCATGTTTCAGATTTGAGGGGGTTTCACATTTTACTTAGAAAAGTTATCAGGATATCTCACTAAACCTGCTTCTTGGAACAGGCCACAAATTTTGGAGCAACTGCTGAGCTCTGTTTGTCACATCCAGTGTCTGGTGCTGGGAAGACTGTCAACACCATGTTATTGAGTGTTTCGCAACCATTGCAGTGACTGAAGGCTAGAAGGTGGCAGAGCCCACCACTTGCAAAATGAAGGTAAATTCTATGATGAGTTGATATTAAAGATAACAGGCTCAACATAGAGACCCTGCTGTCAGAAGAATTTACTATGTGACCGTGCCATAAAACCATCAGAATGCCATTGTGCTCTGCAACCTTAAAAAAGATGTGTTAATAGCTACACGTGGTATGCAGTTGTACACAAAATTAGCTTGCCTAATTTGGAACCCTCTTTCAGTATCTCACTATGTTGACAAGGTATTAACAGGGCGGCCTCTACTTTGACAGCGGTATTAAATGTTATCAGCAGTACAGTTGTTGACACAGAGCAGTGGCATTGGCATAGGCCAGCAGTGAGGTACTGGAATGGTGGGGCTAATAAAAAATAATGAGCGACTTCAGAAAGCTAACCCCAACCCTAACCCTGTGTATGAGAGCTATAAGCTACTGATATCATTGAACTTTTTCAGCTAAAGATTACTCTTTTTGATGTCAACAAATTCCCAATAAACAGCAATGAAACACTGAAGCATTATCAACTGATCAACTGAGCACGCCACTTTCAGGGACATTATACACCTCCTGTCTATCCTGTCATTTAACACCATTTTGGTTAGGGCTAGTTGGAGGGGAGGGTCAGGGTTTGGGGTTAGTCAGTACAGAAATGGTGTGGCGTGAAATGACACACGAAAAGCAAAGAATGCATAGTGGGACTTGACTTTTTTGAAATTGATGTGTTATTCATAAGCCACTGCGTGAGACCAGACTGGACTGTGTCAGTGCATCATCATCAAACCAGAGGTCAACAGGCTGCAACAAAATGGTTTAAAAGGCATAAATGCAACACTCCTGTCAAAAGTCAGTGAGCCATGAGTAATACTTAAATTATGTGTTGTGTATATCTCTTTTTTTGAACATGTGTGAAATTCATTCATTCAAGGTTGTGATACAAAACAACCTCTGACATAAATATACTATGTTTGAGTGTGTGTGTAGACCTGTATGGATATTTTTATATTCTCTAACCTTTGTGACTATCCAGTGATCATCCAGGGTGAAATAACTGTCAAGTGCATAAATGACACTGAAGAGTTCATTGCCACAGATGTAAGTCAATGGAAAGTAATTTGCTGCGCTCCAGATGGATTTAGGCTGTGACACATTGTTTGATGTTTTGACTCCCCACTGTTATTACTTTACTGAATATGAAATGACACAGTAATTATGAGTTAAAAGACTGGCAGCTTTAATTAAAGGTTATATTCAGCCTTATGGAGTGAACAATTAAATAACTACTGTCATTTCATATCCAAGGTAATTAAAACATCAAACAATGTGTCACTGTCCAAATACTTAGAATCACAGAGAATACACCAAAGAATGAACTCTAACAGCAAATGACTTTTTTTCCTGTGAAATTCAGACTGCCATTAATATTCTCAACTGGTGACATGTTGACTGGTGCATTATAGCAACATAAAGTTAAGCAAGCAGGGTGAGCCTGATGGCATTGCAGTGTAAGTACAGGTGGATTCATTATTACATCATTCCAAAGCATTTCAAAAAAACCTAGTGCCATCACAACTTCCAGTGATCCCACATGATATGATATGACATGGCATTACATGACACATCATGTCATATCAGATTTAATGATTGATGTGGTGAAAGGCAATGAGTTGGTTCCTGGTCTTGACAAGAATCAGAGGAACATTAATAAGACAATTGGTCCATCAAGGGATATTGGAATTAAGTAAAAGAGTAGAAGACATTTTAAAAGAGAGAGAGAAAGAAAAAAAAGTATGATTTAAATAACTGAGATACAATTAAACAAAGAGGACTGCATATTGATATTATCACAGCATATTGCACTTAAACTAACACATTTCAGATTCTAAAATAATATAATATTGTCGTTCAGCAGGCTAAAACATACTTGGCTTCCAACTTCGTCTACTCTCTCTCCAAGAGCGATATCCTGTCATTACTCACTTTTCACTGGTGTATTTATAACACCACATTCTCGCAGATTGAAAGCACACGTATGAAGAGGGCCAAGCTGAGCTGGAGGCAGCCCAGAAGGAGGCCAGATCTATGAGCACTGAGCTTTTTAAAATGAAGAACTCCTATGAGGAGACTGTAGGTCAATTAGAGACCCTGAAGAGGGAGAACAAGAACCCCAGCAGCTTAGAGTACATCAAGAATGCTCTTCATGAGGTTAACACATAACTGCAAATACAGCACGCTTGAATTCAGTTCTTTCAAAACCTGGTAAGTGAACAGATTCAATGTAAGTGGCCAGAGAAACCGTGAAGACCTTGTCTGGCTATGCAACAAATTTTTGGTTCCTAGATTCACACCCTGTTTTGGTCATGTTATATAGACAAAGAACACACTGGCCATATATGCTACTGATATAATAACCAGTACTGCTGGGATTTATCAGCCTTTCAACAAAACAAATCATATTTACATTTCTCTGAAGAAGAAGCATGCTTCAGTACAGCAGGACTGTAAAAGGTTATTTTTATTCACAAATTAAATAGTTTACTTTCTATTATTTGGATAGCACCCATCCATGACAGGAAGAAAATGGAAAGGCTATCCTTGAAAAATGAATTCCATAATCTGGTAGTTCAGTTTATATGTTAGAGCCAAACATTATGTCGGGGGAAACAAATATTATAACATCAGAATTTCCAGAAGGTTCTGAAAATAAGTATGTTATGGGAGAATTAGGTTATAGTGGCTTTACAGTAACTTCAACATATTTCCAGTTGTATATTGGGTCTGTATCCTACTTAAATAAAGTAAAATCACATATCAGCATAACTATATTTGACTTCCAGATAATAGTGAAGAAATTTGATTGGTTGTTGACATCACAGATGCTAACGCACCAAACTTGGACATCTTTGGTGGAATATTCATAACATAATTTATAACCATGTGGGAACACAAATCATTGTGTCATTATCCAATAATTACACCAAACTAGAGGCTTGTTTGTTTCTCATGTTTTCTTCCGAAGTGAAAATCTCTGACTTAATTGAACAGAAAATGTGAAAATTAAATGAGCTCAAGAGGGCTAAAGAGGCAGAGTGTACCAGGCTCCAAGAACCCAAACAAGGCACCTTGGGGTTGCACTGAAAACTAACCAAAAATAACTTCAAGAACCCTTTGTATTTAGGAAATGTATAAAAATGCAGTGAATCATAACATTTAAACTGCACGTATAATATCACCTCCCTTTTGCATCTCATCAGATTGATTTATTGGATTAGTCTGCAGCATTTAGAGTTCCCTGATAAGGATACCCGTGAGCATGAGGAGCCCAAGATTTTTGGTGTTCAGCTTGAGCTGAACATGGAGGTCAAGATTAAGGCTGACAGGAAGTTGGCAGAGAAGGATTGAGATGGAGCAAATCAAGAGGAATAGCCAAAGGGTGATTGACTCCATGCAGAGCATCCTGAACTCTGTGGTGAGAAGCAGGAATGATGCTGTGAGGATCAAGAAGAAGACAGAAGGAGACATGAATGAGAAGAAGATTCAACTGAGCCGATTGAGCCAATTGCCAGGCTGTGGAGGCCCAGAAACAGCTCAGAGATGTCCAGGAACAGCTCAAAGTGGGTTATGGACCATTGATTCAGTAGAGCTGGAGCCAAAAAGCTGCAACCAACAGCTCAACGGCTGTCTAACTGTATAGAACCAAATGAAGAGCCAAATGAAGAATCATGGTATTTGTGAGCTGCATATATTTGTGAAAGTCATTAGCAATATTCCTTTGAATAATATTTTAACTTAGACAATCTGACTTATGTATGGGTGTTTATGTTCTTGGCTATTGATGGTAGACAGATTCCAGATTAACAGGCAGCCAAACACCCATGTGAACAGGTTCAGGACAGTATATCTGGAGCTGGAGGAAGCTCAGAGGGTAGCAGACATCACAGGGTCAAAGGTTAGTAAGCTAAGGTCCAAAGACTGTGCTGAACAAATAATACCCTTCACATATTGTGTTTTGTCTTATTTTCCAAATAATTTTAAGCACTAAATTCATATAGCTCAAAACAGAGACAGATCATTTGCTAGATGCTTTTGTCCAAAACAACTTGTGGTAAGTGTATTTTGAGAAATGGTTTCACCTGCTCATAAGATGTTTTTGTAATATTTATCAGGTGTGAATTATGTACCACTGGTTTACCTTTTAACCTGCCTTATACCTACAGCAAATTCTCATGTTTTCAGTTCTGTTCCATTAGGAAACTAGGCAGATGAATACAGAGAGAACACCCAGGTGGGCATTTCAACACTACTGATAAAATTCCCATTTTATTCACTGTTCTCGTTACTGTGCACAGGGGACAAAGCAATCTCCTGGAAACAGAGAGGCGACTTTGATGCCAATCTTCTTGTCACACACTGGGTGACCAATGGGCTAAAATCCCCAAAAAGCAGTGCAATCATCTAATAGCAGTGGAGCTTTTCACTTAGAAACAGTGAAAACTGAGCCACAGCAGTGGCACTAAACTGCACAGGCTGATTATGGGCTTGACTTTGAATTACATGACTTCAGCTAAGTGGAGTGATTTACAGGATCTCAACTCTCCAAGCTAAAATTTCGGCATTATGGCAGGAATGAGCCACAATAGATACCTGCAACAACACAGAGGTAGTGATGAAAATTGCCTTCGGGCTGCGCTGTAGGAGTGAACAACAGAGGAAGCATCTATTTTGTATGTGCATCAACGGCAGGTACACACGCAGACACCCACATATGTACAGTACACAAAAATACTGACATTGATATGTACACATGCGCAAAAACACTCGGGCACACACACAGCTCAATAGGTGGTCTGACAGAAGTGGTTTATTGTGCATGAATGCTCCTCAAATTTCACTGTGTTGCATCAGCCAGGCAACTGTGTTTTTGCTAAATTAGTTTGCCCTTGTTTCCTAGAACAAATGAAACAGCAGACTATGCAGTGTAAATGGCATTTAGATCTTGTATTTAGAGTGAAACATAACTGTAGAAAAAAATATTCATACATTGTATATGTTTTAGGTGGTTTTATACCTTATCATTTCCCACTTTTTTGTCTTGTTAATTGCTGTGGTATATTTTTAATAACATCAAAACATAAGACCCTTATATACAAAACATGGGGAATAGACAGCACATTTAGCATGGTTTGCTAAAGAGGAAATATAATGTCTTTATGCTTGATAGGTGTTTACTGGATATATTGCTCACCATGGGCTCTGAGTTTACTGCTGTTGATAAAAACATCTACTTTATAATCAAAACAAAGGACCACAGTTTACTTTGAACAATTTGTGTCAAAGAGTTGAAATTTGCATGCATGCGCATCCAGTCATTTTGTGGTTGACAATTTTTTGAATTCATGTAAATTCTTTCCCCCAGTTTGGGTTTGTTTGCTGACTCTGATTTTATGCATCCCTTTGAAATTCAATATAAATACAAAATCAAGTTTCAGAACCAACTACACACACTGTACTGACAATACATGTGATTGATTTTTATGGATTTATTGAAAAAAGAAAATATTCATATTAATTTAGTAATGATTTGTGCATGTTCGTACAGTTTGCAACATATAATTCTGATGTACCTGAAGATATGTTTGTAAAATGTATAAAAATATGATAAAAATTGTCAGGAAATGCATTCTGCAAAAGTCTGATTATGCAGATATGGTGATGAGGTTTTTGTGGATTGTCAGTCTGACACTCGCTTGGTTTGTTTAACTAATTAAATGATTAATCATTTCATTACTTATTCATTTATTTGTTCATATATTTACTCATTTCATCAGTCATTCACTGAATCACATAATGTGATACAAAGACTTAAACACCATCATACATTAATTATATTTTTATGGGCATGGTAAGTCAACAGTACACAGTCATGGATTTGTTTGTCAGTCTTAAGTCTGTTTCAGGGGATATTGTCTGTCTCCCTATTTTCTGTTGACAAAAAGTCAGATCTGCTGACAGAGAGCAACATTTAAACATTTGTCTCAATGTTTTTAATGTTGCTGAAGCATAAAACAGGGTGGATTATGTTTTACATAAGTAAACACAAGGGAGGGCCATACATACATTACACACCTGTCATCTTTTATTCAGGTGTGTAAAGGCATCACAAATGCTGTGATAACATTACAAATGTGTACCCTTGTGTCACTAACATGTCAAGCAGCCAGATCATGAATGAGTAGTTCAAGTGACCCAGCAGCGGCAGGACAGCAGAATAAATGAAAATGTGATTGACAACAGCAATATTCATGATATATTAACTTTCAGGAGCAGTGTCAGCGCAGTCTAAATTTATCTGCATCTGTTCTGAGGTCTAAAAAACATCCAGTGAATTTTATGCAGAAGTTTATACCAACACAAAACAGTCATAGCAAATAAAACATAAACCTAACATAACAAGCAAGTTTTCAGGCTACTGTAGTTGTGCACTGTGCCTCAAAAACAAGTGTTGTGTTTGTATCTATGTATTTTATCAAAAAAGTTCTTGTTCTTGGGTGGAGGTGATAGCTGGCACTGTAAATGTTTCATCATTCTTCCTGCCTCCTGTCTCAATAAAAAAAAAAAAACATGTTTTCTTTTTCAATCTTAGAGAAAGAAACTCAGCTGCTTTTGTGCATGCTGAGACACACACACGTACATATGCACAACATATACACACTTTCACACATGCACACATTGCTGTCAGGCCCGGTTTCTTCAGTGAAGTTACCAACTTTGTCTTTCATCATGGTAAAGAGAATGTGTGCAGGGCATGGTGACAGTTTCACACACACAGCTGCTGAATTAGGCCCAGCCTTGCTGGTATTTTTAGCTATTGAATTTTTTTTTTTTTTTTTTCCAGACAGAATTTGTCTGATAGTTAGTTTGGGTGGTGCTATTTTTTGTATTGTCTTTAATCTCATCTCACATTGTATACTGTACTGAATGTTCTGTCTTCTGCACAGCACTGAGCTGTTTTGTTCTGGTCTGGTCTTGTCTGCGATGATTTGGTCCATATTGTTTGTTTCTATTCTATTCTATTCTATTCTATTCTATTCTATGCCATTGCAGCACAAAGGAAAATGTGTTCCCTGTACTGTTAGTTACATATGTGCCAGAATTCAACCTCCACCCCTTAACAGATATTTTTAACTCTTTGACAGCTCTTCCAACAGAAACAGACAGAGTGATGCAAAGAGTTGTGGCTGTGAATTTTCCTTTCTTGTGTCACTTAACTTTTCTCTGTTCTGCTGTGCTGTATTAGATATCTGTGTTATTTATTCTATTTTAAGCTACTCTGTTCTTTTTCCTTCTCCTTGTTTTTGTATTCCATTCCACACTGCTTTCCTATTCCATGCTCTTCTCTTTAGCACTCATGCTGCTCCACATTTGTCTGTTCTATGCTGTTCTATTCTGACCTTCCTGTTATCTGCTGCATTTTTAGTATCGCAGTATCAGGTGCAGTGAGTGACAGTTATTGGTCTGGTGTCAGTGGCTCAGGCTCAGGCGTTACCTCTCTTTAAGGCTGATCTCATTTCCTGCACACTTCCTCTGTGGGGTTAACGGCTGGCAGGCTCATACACATCCTGGCTGAGGTACATAGCAGGGAAAACAAAATAGGAGCCATTGCTGTCACAGGAGTTAACAAGTAGAACATAACATGTGCACAGTGACATTTCACTATGTAATTGCTTCAAAAGTCCAATTACTTAAAGAGTCAGGTAACAGTTGTCTGTGCAGCTATGATGCTAATAATTCTTCTGTAATTGCCAGTATCTTTTTTGCTTGTTAAAATCAAGTTTTTAATTAACTTTGCAAACTAGCAATTTATGCCTTTTAATGAAGCAGACTTGTGGTGCAGACTTTGAAATTTTTTTAAAAGTGCATTTTAAGGTTATTTGTAGAGTCCTAAAATAATGTCATTAATCAAATGACTTCCTGCAGAAAGTTGGAAAATAGGAACCAAAAAGCCTTATTTTTGCTTGAAATGTCTAATGGCTTGAAAGACACCACCCTAACTTTCCAGCCTGTGTCAAATTAGACCATTGTTGTATGTTGTTTTGCACAGCTAGGAACCTGTAGCTGAAGAGAAAAGCAGGGGGAGATGGAATTTGAAGAGCATAAAAATTATGTTCTATCATGAATGAAAGGTGTCCACTAGTAGAGACTATATTTTTTCATAACCACTTCTAAAAAAAACACCTATTACAAGTCTAAAAATAGAATCCGGTCAAAGATTTACTGTGTCCTTACATACAACTTTCAGAAGAAATTGTACTTTTTTCCTTTAACTACAACTTACAGAAAAAGTTACAGGAAACATATTGACTGTTCAGGAACTTATACTTTGCCCTACTTCAAGTGTGGTATTGCACCTAACATGTACTACTCAACAAAAAATCATTAAGTCAAGAACAGGGGAACAAGCGGATCCTCTTTATATCAAGGTTTACTTGCATGCCATTAAACATATATGGTCTAAATATATATTTCAAGCATAATCCGTGTTTAAATCGCTTGAGATAGCAGCTTGCAGAAATAAGGCCAGCTATTGGACAGGGCTGAAGACAGAGGTGGTTGGTGTTTTATGCTTTGTTCCCTCGTAGGAAATTGGCTTCTCGCTTTCTGATAGAATGTCTGTGATGTCAGGAACAACTGACACAAAGTATAACAAACTGGCCAAGAAATTAAATCATTTTACGTGACATTTAGCTCCATACCTAACAATCTCAGTGAAATCAACCGAATCATAACTGATCTATTAAACAGTTTATTTAATAAAATATGACTCCATTCAGTTCCATCGAAATAACATTCACAGAAATTCAAGTTAAGTCAATTTCCCTACCATTCAATTCTATACCATTCAGTGTGTATAGGATCATTTTGACTCACTTCAATCAATCTAATGTGTAATGCAAACATTTATGTTCACTTGTGATGGTAGTTAAAGGAAAACTAAGCTAAGCCCACCATTCTGTTTTGTATTTACTTGTCAGACTTTTAGGTTATATATCATCAGCATGCTGTAAAGCACAATATAGCTTTCCATTTGCTCTATAATGGTATGTCCCAATGTCTTTGATTTTCCTGTCTGGTAGACTAACTGGGGCCCCAGAGCAGAGGGAAAGGAAGTGTGATAAACTGTCCATGGAAAACATAGGGGGCCCATATCTGACCACTTTAGCTGGGGTTAGTAACCACAGACAAAGATGGAAGGAGTCAGATAGAGAGGCCTCAAAACTGATCCCTGCATGGGTGTGATAGGGCTAACCCAGCTCTGGTAATTTCAGTGTTCTGCACTGGCTGAAAAAGTGTTTTCTTACATAAAGAAAAAAAAAGTCCAGGTTTTCTTCCATGACAAATTATATATGACTGGTCCAAACATTTAAAGCTGTTAATTAGCCATGGTAGCAGCATGGCTCAAGGGACTGTATTGTCGGTCGGTACTACCACACTGCATCAGACTGAAATATCTCACGGTTCATAGATCCCAGAGGACCTAGTGACTTTGGTGACCCTTGACTTTTCCTCTTGTGCCACAATGAGGTTGACATTTTTGTGAAATGACAACTTGCTGTGAATATTCATGGTGATCAGAGGATGAGGCATGCTGACTTACTGATCCCCTGACTTTTCATCTAATGACACCATCAGGTCTAAGGTTTGACTTGTCAAGTATACTTTAGTTTAATCTAAGAAGTAATAGAATTCCCATCAGCCTCAGCTGTACCTTGTGTTTAGTGCTAATCAACTACTGTTACCATGCTAATGCTAAACTAAGATGGTGAACATGGTAAATGTTAGCATGTTAGCACTGGCATTATAAGTATGTAAGCTTGCTGACACAAAAATATCCTCAATGCACACCTAACCCCACAGAGCAGCTAGCATAGCTGTAGACGCTCAGCCTTGTTTTTTTCTTTACTTACTTGAGTTTTAACACCTATCACAAAAGATACAATTCCTAACTGTCATAAGGGCTCTGTCAATAAGATGCTGCAAATTGTGATTTCGGTCATGGAAATATGTGATTAAAATGAATAAGATAACCACAATCTACTTTACTTACTAGATGGTAAGTAAAGTACACCTATCATAACTGCTGAAAGGTGATTACAGTTAAAACTCAACCTGTGAAGACAAAGGATTTAACCACAAACATATTTTGAAAGGAGGCTTAGGAAGTAGTATTTTATCATTCAAAACACAACTGTATCTAAGATGCAAAGCTTTGAATAACATCCTTTATTCAACATTGCATTAGCAGGATTCTTCACAATATCCATTAATAATCTATGTTGCAATGATGAAAGTGAAACGCTGTACATACATTTTCACAAGGGCACTACAGTCTGGGCAGATTTCTCCACAGAGCTTTACATATTGTATGAGTACATGTCCTTAATGTTGTCTTTGCTCCCTTGTGACCAAATTGTGATCATTATTTCTTAACAGATACTGTGCTCATACATGAATATTGTACCAGACACTAGGGTTGTCAAGGCTTTGTAACAGTACAGTTCCTCAGATGCATACATTGTTCTGACCACATTTCCTCAAATCTACACCCTATATGAAACGCATTAGGATTACACTAGAATAATGGCCTGTAAAGAAGAGCATTTACAGTATATAATAAAACACGGACAGTAGATAAACAGCACAAGACACAGGCAAACCACCATACGCATGTATACTGAAGAAATATGGTGGTGGTCCTGGATGTACAGCTAATGAAAATCTCATTAATCTTTACTATTATGCTTTTCAGATTAGGCCACTACAACTCTGGAGAGACAAGAATCTAAGGTCCCTTGGCGGGCCATAGAGGTAGCGTGGGTGAATCCTCACCGACTGGAAGACCTACTATATACAGGCAGGGGACATAGAAACATTAGTTTGTGCTGTGGGAGCACCATAACCAACTCTATAGCTGTGTGGCAAAAAGTTGAGCTGATGATGGGCAAGACAGGTTCATTTTATAAAACATCTCCACTATGGAATAACTATAATTTTCAATCTGGTTGATCAATCTACTCACACACTGGCAGTCGAAAGGGTGTGGGCGAAAGACCTTTATAGCACTGGTCTAGAGCCTGACTGGCCCAGTATATGGTCCAACCTAAACATCACTTCTAAAAATCTGCCACATCAACTCATACACTTTAAAATGATTCACAGGGCTTATGCTACTCCTATCAAGCATTTTAAGATGAAATTGATTACTAGTCCCAACTGTACTCACTGCCAAGTTCAGAAGCCAGACACGGTGATGCATATGTTTTGGGAATGCTCAGTGATGATTGATTTTTGGATTCAGGTTATGTTAACACTCTCAGAGTTATTAGGGTCTGCAATATCACCTAACCCCTGCCTTTGTCTATTTAATGATGATTCATCACTGTCTCTCAATCTGAATCAACGTAGCTTACTGTTTGCAGGCTTAACTGCAGCTAAAAAGGCTATACTGTCATTATGGTATAACCCTAATATCTCCTTGATTCACCACTGGATGGTATCCTATCAGAGCATAGTGTCTCTTGAGTGTACAACAGGCTTAATAGAGCCAGAATAACTACTGTACAGGCATGGTCAAACATAGCTGTATCTGAGGGACAACCTCAGAAAGAAGAGCTCTCCCCCCTCCCGTACATCTCCACACTGAGGACCAGATGAGACAGTTGTTATATATGATTTTGCCATTATTTAATTTCCTTTTAGTCCACTACTGCTTATGTTTTGTTAGTGAATGTCTCGCTTGTTTTTGTTTATGACAGTCATGACTGTTGTGCTGTAAAATTCCTTTTATGACCTTGTTTTTCTTTTCATCATCCTTGCTGCTGATGTGCCACCCTCTTGTTGCTTGTTTTATTTGTGTATCTGAAAATAAAAAATGCTGATCACAAAAAAATAAAAATGAAAATCTCATTAATCCAGGGCTTTATACATGCTCACATTGCTTTGTTTTAAATCCAGCAAGAGTTGTTATCTCTTCACCATATAACACATACAAAAGAACATGCATAACGATACCCTGTGAAAAATAACACTTAAGAACCGCTGGTGATTGCACATTCTAAACTTATCATTTAGACTCCAAAGCCACCAGATGTTGCTATATACTGAGAGTTAAATACTTTATTTGTAGTGGAGGGAGTTGACAGTGGGGATGACAACCGTTAGATGTTAATTTATATGTGGCAAATATATAGAATTTAGCTGTTTAACATACTCAAAAAAAGCAAATGTTCCCGCTTCCCTTTTGTGTTCCTTTCCATCAAGCTTTATCTTCATTTTCTCTTTCTTTTTTCCCATTTTCAAGCAGGTCACTTCCCAGATCTGGATTACACACAGTAAGAGAGAACAGATGATAGCATTAGACATTAAAAAAAAGAAGATAAAAGTAGTGGCAATCAACTCTAATCTTTCATTGAAATATTGAGCATTGCACAGCTGCTGGGGAAACCTGTTGTCACCTCTAATGTATGATCATGAGTCATAGGAACATTATAAGTTCCTGTGTGACAGTCAATGGTATTGCTGTTGCTCACCAAGCAGCCAGCTGATTTACAGTCAGGGTTGTTCTCATAACAGGAGGTCCAAACATGAGCCAGCTTTGATCCATATATTCCCATATATAACTGCCATGTTTCTCTAAGTTCTGGGTTTGCTCAGTTTCATTAAACGGGATCTGAGCTATAGCTATGGCCCAGCATTCAGTATGTGTATGTGTTAGGCTACTGCTGGACAGGGCCATATTTGCCTACCTTGTATAATGCCACTCAAGTAACATATATATTGTTCTAACACATTTAGATGATATGCAAATATATACAAGGTGAGTGAAAGAAGAAGAGGCAATTGCATATCACAAGCTCTTTGCTAAATTTCATTGTTTAGTGTCTGAGTTACACACATTTATCTTTCACTTGCAGTCAGCATAAAAATTAAGAAGTCTTGACAGTATCTCTCTAATATGTTGCACCACAAGACAATGATGGTTTAATTAGAAACCTAGAGGCCTTAACCACAGGACCAACTTGGCCTGTAGGGGATCTACAGCTTAGGATATCTGTCAGAGGGTCCCACATGTTGCCTTCACAAATAATGATTAGCACTCATTTACTTGCTAGACAAAAGGCTTTGACCATTATCTATAGAAAGGAATTCTGAATAACATAATGAGGTTCACTATTCTGGGAAACCCAACATGGGATCTTTGCTCAGCATATTGGAGAGTGTAAATTGAAGCCTGAGTCTGAATCTGAGGGCCTATGTGAAATGAAAAGCGGCTCATAAATCACCACTCTTTAATACTATATCATTAAACAGGAACTGACACATGAATCACTAGCAGTCTATATTATCCCCAGGGGGTATACGTGCTTTGCACTGTCTAGCTGTCTGTCTCCGAACATGTCAGTCTGGCAGACTTCACCTCTGGATCACTATTATTATGGCAATCATAACATTTAACAGGGTATGGTATTTTAGACACAATTACACAATATCCAAAATTGAAAGTCAGTGTCTTGTCAGAGAGGCATGATGTCTATATGTACAGTATGTTTTTAGACCTAAGAGCATACAAGGAACATATTCCAAGTAAACTGTAAGTGGACCTAACACAAATTACAAGCAATAATATAACTTAATTATTAATTATTAATTAATTATTAAGAATGAACTTGTATCTGAAAACTCATTACTCAGGTGAGGTAGGGAAAACACAGTTATATAAAAACTATATAACTACAGCTCCAACTAAAACAAATTCATGACCAAAAAGGGGTTGGAAAAGTAGAAAATGTAAATGTAGAAGTCATCAAACTTAAATAGAGACAGATATTACGGATTATGCTTAGAACAGCAGTTAGACAAAATTACCCCACCAGACTGTATCTCTCATATGTCAGACAGGCAGACAGTCCAACTATATCAGTGTGCGTCAACAGTGAACATCAGAGTCATGACTCATCATGACAAATCTGAAGACTCTTACATGCACATACACAAACACACACATGGCCACAAAGAACTATTGTCTAATGAGCTAAAATGTATCAATAGTCTGTATTCTTCTTGCGCAGTTAAAAATGAACAATTATCCACAGTTCATTATAACAGTCTTATCAAAGGTATGATCATCAGCCTTTGCTGATTTGTCAATGTGACACAACAAAATGGTGGATGAAATTTTATTGTCTAGAATATGCGTGAATGGTCACCTTTGTCCAGTCCTAGTCATCATCCCTACGGTCACGGAAAACCAAATATAGCCTTTGGTTTTGTACTGAAAACATGAACACATGGTTTCTTACTCACATGAGTCCAAACAAGCAAAAACAAAAGCAGTCACCAATCAACACACAACATTCAGCTCATACAAAGATGATGTTGAGTGAGAGGAGAAAAGAAGAAGGGCTGTGAGGGGGGAAAGAGGCATTAGAATAGGAGAAAGAAGAGAAAACCCCCTATACAAATTAAATTACATCCCTGTCCTGCCTCTTCCCCTCACTCACTGTCTTCCTCTACCCACTATTTTCCACCCCCTTGTTCTGCTCTTGCTTTTTCAACTCTTTTTGCTGCCTCACTTTCTCTGCCCCCCCTCCTTTCCCCTCCATTCTTTCTGTCAGTCTCTGTCTCTCTCTCTCCCCATGAGCAGACAGGCAGAGACAGGAAGGCTGTTGTTGTGCTTGCAGTCTGACACTATCAGCTCATAAATCCCTGTCAACAGCTTGTATGTCTCCTCTCCTCTCTTCTCCTCGCCTCTCCTACCTCCCTTCATTGGTGGAGGAGTGGAGGAACCCAATGACCTGCCAATGAGGGTTTGACTGGCACAGCCACACAGAGAGCGACACACATTTTGGAAAAAGAAGCACACATAGGGACATGCACATACATAGATAGATAGATAGATAGATAGATAGATAGATAGATAGATAGACCAAGCCACCAAGCTGTGTTTCTATGATTCCTCCTTCCTCTGTCTCCCTCCCTCTCTCTCTTCCTCCCTCCCTGTCTTTCTTTCCCTCGGGCGATGTTTGCCGGCAGACAGTCGTCACTGACAAGCACTTCCTGTGGTTGGGGGTAAACACCTGGGTAATGAGGCCACGGTGCACAACAACCACAAAAAAAAAAAAAAAAAAAACACACCCCACCAAGGTTCACAGCCCTCACTCACTGCATGTGACGATATATACTGTCAACACACAATCAGGTCATGCGAGCACATAGGGAGACACACATACACATACACATACACACACACACACACACAGTCGGGCATTCACACACATGCACACAGATCCTGGAGAAAGACAAGTACAGACATGCACACATATAAACACATACACACACACACATAGCCACACACACATACTGTATGCTTGGCTCAGACTGCTAAACAAGCACTGAGCCGACCCAGCCATGTCAGCCAAAACTCAATACCCAGACTGACTGCAGTGTTAAAGGCACGCTGTAGTGAGTTGAGGTGAGGGGGAACGAACCGAAGTCAAGCTTCTTCTTTTCCTCCGCCGTCACTAATAGTTTATTCTCCAAACTTAGAAACGAATCCCACTCCAAGTGTTGTCAGTGAGAAACTCAGTTTGAACAATTTGCAGTATGTCTAAAATCCTGACTGACTGCAGTGCAAAGTTGTGCTGTGGTGAAGTGTGAGAGCTACTGCAGTGAAGTGTAGAGCTGTCACTCTGACTGCAGTGTCACTAACACTGTATGTCACTGGAAGAGTTTTTCTCTGCTGAACTGATGAGCCATTAAAAGGAGGGATCCACTGACCAGTCTCATAGCCTTATGCACATCACTCATGGCATGATAACTGAAGTGTGAGTGACAACATAGAAGACTTCATTTGAAGTTAAATGATGGTCCTAACGGTCTTGTCAAACAGCTCTCACGTCATAACTGACTGTCTGAAGATAAGTTGATGAGCCAAGTTGCACTATATGAACATATTTGTTCAGAGCAGCTTGCTTCTGCATGTATTGACAGTATCAGTTCGTTCTCCAGATTCAGGAACTATTCACACTAAGTTCAATGTTGCCTGGACACATTTTGGAATGTGCAAATAAGACAGCTTTGGAATTGTTGGAAAGAATATTTTATCATTTTTGAAAAGGCTAGGCAAACACTTTGTTCTTGCTTGTCTTTGAACTACAAAGGCTAAATACACCCCAGATCTATCTATGCATTGGATGGATGAAGATGAAACTGATATCACTCTCCTCATGTGAATGTGGGTTTGGCTGCATACACAATTACTCATCTTTTCTTCTTTTTCGCTGTGTCTTTTATTTGTGGAGAAAAAAAAATTAAAGTGCACAAATTCTCTCTAGCCCCAAGATGACTTAATAGAATCATTTTGAGGAAAAAAGATGTGCAATTTACTCAACAACTACAACCAATAGTACGTTTTCATGTCACTCTTTTTCCGCGCAAATGTACTGTTACCCAAATTGATTTTGTCACAACAGAATTACATATTTTTGCTTCACCGCCTCAAGAATGTTCCGTGTCAAAAGCACTACTACAGTACAAGTGATTCACTCCAGAATCATCTTATTGTGTTATCTCTGGACAATACGGCGCTGCCTGCATCTCATGTGTCATAGGAACAACAGGGAAGCCCGTGTTGAATCATCAGCTCTGCCAGACTTGCAAAGCTGGAAATGTCTTAGAGCTCTTTGAGTTTTTCAGAGGTTTTAATGTCCAAAGCACGTCACACAAATCTGTTGTGTTAAGCATGACTAACTTTGGCAAAAACACTATGTATATTGTGTTTAGAGTATACATATATACATGTGTACATATGACAGTGTCTGTGTGTGTGTCTGTGTGTGTGTGTGTGTGTGGCCCACACATGTCTTTGTGTGCAAAGGAAATGGCTGACAGTGAAAAATGTGACCAATTCTAATTTTAATTGCCAACGAAAAAAAAGGCCTCAGTATTTATGGGATCTGTCCAGACGAACAGAGGAGAAGGGTTTAGGAATGAAAGCATATTCCTTATCACAATTAAAAGGTGCTTTAACATGACTGCGACCCCTTGAAGTTAGATTAGCAGTAATATTGGCGAGATCGGCCCTGGCTTCAAACAATGGGAACTGAATGGGGAAAAATAAATTATTTAACAGAGCTAAAGGTAATGCGTCCTTTTCGTTGTCTCTCTTTTTTCCTCTTGAATTAGCCTCATGCAATTTTTTTGATAGATTTTCTTGTCCAGAACCACTGATTTTTTCTTTCTTTTGAACATGAAATTCCTTCAAGTGTACATGAAAAAATATGCTTAGAGTCCAACCTTGGGACTTGACTGAAGGGACCAGAGAAGAAAAGAAAAAAATAATAATAATTTGACAGCACAGTTTGAAATCTTTTTAAAATAATTTGAAGCTTGGAGTGACAAAAAACTTCCCAGGTATACATAAGGCTGCTAAAGAATTGTAATTGCAAAGACTTTTGAGTCTGAATTAATGACTTGATTGTAAGATTCTGAAAACCATAAACAACCAACTGTGGATGTCTGAGTTACAGAAAGAATGTAATTCAGCCAGTCCTTACATAAAGGAAGACAACCCATGGGAAGACATGGGGCTGCGACTGAGAGCTGTGTAATTAGACAGAAAGAGGAGAGACAGAAAGAGAAAGGTTAACTCCAGGCACAGAAACAGGAAAGAGGGAGGGAAAGAGATTGACAAGGTTGACAAAAATCATCCCATGTTAACCTGAAAGAGAAAAGAGAGGGGAACAAGGAGGGCAAAACAGCAAACAGCAAGCAGCTGCTGAGGATTTACACGCTGTAAATTATTCATGTAATCAGCTGTAGGAGCACAGAGACAGAGAGAGATGGAGACGCAGACAACAAGAGAAAAAAAAATAGCTAGGCTGCGGAGAGAAAAGAAGGAGAAAGATGTGCAAACACAGAAAGGTATTGTGTACTGTACAGACAACAAAGGGAGAATGTAACACTTACCCTGACAGTCCTGTCTAGACCAGGTGATTTTCCCCTCTCACTCTCATTCTGCCACACCTGGAAGAAAGAATCACTGTGTTTACATGTGTGTGTTATTCTCCAGTTACATGCATAGCTTCAGATTTCTGCTTCCAAGTTATGAATGATGACTAAACATGTGCCACAGCTTTCTTTGAAAAGGTTGTCTATAGACATGACACCAGGACTTTATTGATCCTCTTATTTGCCTTTACATCATTTTATATGTCTGTTTATTGATTTACTCCCATGCACCCATAATGGTCCCTCTTAGGTCAAATGCATACTATATTGCATGTGTTATTGTTTTCTACCGTTGGTGCCTGTGCAGTATGGTGATAAGATGTTAAGAGTGTGTGTGAGCAGGCATGAGTGACAACACACTGACCATAAAAACTCCACCTGTTATATCAAAAATGCTGTGGTGTCACACTGTTGCTGTTTCTTACTGAAATGTTTCACACTTTGACCACACTACAGTTAAAAGTATCAGTCAGCTGCTGTCTTCTGTGTAAATAACCAGTGCACTAGCTTCCAATTTTGAATTTGCGCTTTGCATAAACTAAAGTAACAGAGTAAAAAAAGGAACATTAATTAGGTTTTCACTGTATATACTGCAGCTTTACATGATTCTTACAAATATCCCTGCAGGCAACACCAGAGTTGAACTGATACAGAGTGCAAAATCCAACAGCAAACATATTATGTATGTACTACACAATAACAATCACATACGAGTGCAGCTCACCCTGTGTGAGTAATTGAGTTTTATTTTTAGTATTTGGATTGATTAAAATGCAATGCAAGACAATGAAGAGCCCTACTTAATGTATTATATCAAACTTTCTGCAGGATTAATCTCACTGTATTGATGTAACATATCATTTACTTTTAGTTAAGAGAGCAAACAGAAACATAAGTATGCATGAATGTAAAAGGATAAATAAAGATTCACAAAATGCCATTGCACAGAGCAAAATGTAAGTAGATTTTTTTCCCCTTGTATGATCTGTTTTTTTAGTGTCAGACTGCCTCTTAAATTATGTCACCACTTGTCTTGCTCTCCTCCTCTCCCTGTCACCCTCCTCTATTAAACTATGCTACGCAGAATACATCAGAAATACCACATAAAAATAACGACCTCACTGCACTCATTGCACTCTTTCTGTGCTCAGTTATACACTCTAACGCCCAGGAGCTTTTTGAGAAGATGCTGATCCACAAATTCCCATGGGTTTGGTGGAGTGGACCGGAGCCAGTGGAAATTGCAAACAAACACTGGAGCTGCTGTGTCTGATGTGAGCACAAACAACCTCAAAGCCCTCATTCTCACACATCACATCTGTGCATGCGATTGTGCATGTGTTTGGTTGTACGTGGAGGAAAGTGAGAAAGGAATTGTGTGTATGTGTGTGTGTGTGTGTGAGAGAGAGAGATAGAGAGAGAGAGAGAGAGAGAGAGAGAGAGAGAGAGAGAGAGAGTGAGTGAGTGAGTAAGTGAGTGTGAGTGTGTGTGTGTGTGTGTGTGTGTGTGTGTGTGTGCCTGTGTGTGTCTGTGTGTGTTTGATTGCAAGGCCTAGAAGGCGTTTCAAAGGCATTACAGCATTAGATTTATGAGGGCATTCTCAGCAACACTGGCAATAAAACAAAGATCCCAGCTCCTGTCAAAAGTTCATATTAGGTCTTATTGTGTTGAGAGAGTGTGGGAGGAAGAGAGAGAGAAAAGTGTGTGTGAGAGAGGATGAAGGGTAAAGAAAGAGGTGAGACTGGGAGGACAAGAGAGACACAGAGAGACATTAAGGAAAAAGAGCTCGAGAGGAGAGAAAACAAACAGAAAACAATTTCAAACCAGGGAGAGAGAAACCTCTCATGACAGGCCAAAGGCGAGAAAGGGCCACAACCAACAATTCAAAGAGCAACTGAGAGAAACAGTTACCAGCTCCCCCTCCTCTCCCCTCCCGTCTCTCCACCCCATGGTTTTAGTGGCCAAGCCCACACCACATTATGGGTCCCTGGGTTTTTTATAATGGCTGGGTGTGTTCTGATCCCGCACTAAAGTCATCTGCAGTTAAATCCCATTCCTAATTAGTGGTGGGAACCAGAATGAAAAAGGGAACAAGCAGATCGGTTGAGGAACAATTAAACATCACTGAGGGAAAACAATATTTTCAAACAATATTTCACATCATGGGGTGTTATGGTGCCACATAAGGCACATAACATACAATCATGACACTGTGGATTTCAACTTACGACTGAGAATATGTGTTGTATTGCATCTTTCTCCTCTCCCTCTTGCCTGTATCTCTACTTGATACAGCATAATTTTACCTAAAACTTCTATCAAGCTCTATCTTGTTATCTAAAGAAATTACAGATGTTTTTCAGTTGATGACATTTTTGGGTAGAGCGATAAAGGATACAAATGTTAATAATAAAATATGTTCTATCTTTAGTAATAATTGATGTTTCTGATGATTTTTATTGCTTTGCTAGCCCAGAGAGCAGAATGTCGCAGTGTGTGTCAGACCACTTTAAACAGAGTGTCCCAATTCAAAATGCATTGTTTAATGTGTAAATGAAGACGTTTATCTGAAGTACTGTAACAACTGGAAATAGATTGCTAGCAGATGAATGTGGTGAGCAATGCTTTGGGGGTCGAAGTCTAGAAATACAAAGCATTGAAAACATGATGTAGAATAAAATAATTATATGGCAACATGTAGCACATTGTGGGCATTCCATGATGTCAAATGGCATTCGTGTCAGTTAGTCATTCACTCAGATCACACTTTTGCTCGAGTAAATCACAATGTGCTCTGACAGTATGGAGAGCACTCACCTGTCCTAGAGGCTGATGTTGAAAATCTTAGGAATGACTAATGACTAATGTAAGCTGTCAGTGTTTAAGGACACAGTTTTAATTGTATGTCTACAATTTGGCATGCCTGTGACTGAGACATCAATCAGTGATGGGGAAAAAAGAATTCAGGAAGCGAGAATCAAAGGTGCAGCTTCATAATTTTACATATGTGATCTCTGATTGATAGTGCTGAAAAAAGAAAAAAAAAACACTTCTGATGAGTAATTCTTGCCAATAAATGCACCAGACCATAAATAAGACTAAGAAACAGGAACCAATATACACTCACACTCAGATACTATTCTAAATGTCTAAATTGTAAAAAGAGCCAAAATTCTTATATAAGCAGTGCATTCTGCTGGTTGCACTCCGAGTTTGGCCTTCTACGCCTGACAGAGAACAACATACTATTGACAAACAAAAAAATGCTTTTGACAGTGCGTCTGTGTGCTATCTATAATACCCTACTTTCTCTGAGTGCAGAGAACCTTCTCATACTTTAAGATACAACGCAGACTCACATATTTCTTTGTTATTTTTTCATAAGCTGCTCTGTATCACTGAAAACTGCGTTCATACTGTAAATTGGATTTTTAACTATTGTGGGCTACATCGACTATGACTAAAGAGTCTTTAAAGCTCATGAAACTCATAGTAAAAAAAAATGGCTGCATATGTCAGCTATGGAGAATGCTGGACTTTAGAGCAATGGGAATTTATTACAGATCTCATCACTGCTGTTTCAAATCACAAATGCAATGGTTTTTGGATTAGGACTTTATTTATTTTTCTTTTGTTGCAAAATGCTAAAATATTGTGTTACTGCTTAGCCTACTGGGCCTCACTCTATAGCATGTGTTTCTCAGTGCACGTGCGCAATAGTTCACGGTAAGGAGCAGAAACATACTGCACATACTGTAAATCTCACATGACACATGTAACATTTGATCCTGTGAAACTGTTAGTTCAAATACAGGCTCTAAGATGTGACACAGTGCTCCAGCAATCCATCATCACTCTACAGCACACAGACTGTAACAGTGAGCTAATGTTTGTCTCTGCATTAATTGATCTAAGCTGCAAGCATGCATTAAGCTGATTTTTGATAATGGATCACCGTTGTTGGCACTTAATGGAAATTAAGTTTCTGTAAAGTTTTTGTCCTATTCTTTTATATGTCTCTCTCTACCCCTCTCCCTGTGGTGCTCTCTCTCTCTTAAAATTCCCTCTCTATAAAGTGATTTTCTAGTCAACAAGGTTTTTCTCAGTGTTATGTTAGAAGTCAAATGTGCTGACTCGCAGCATGGACATGATGTCAACACACTGGTATGCACCTCCGTCTCTCTGGGGGTGGAAGGGCGAGTTTATATTTGATTGACAGGTGGTGAGTCAGGCCACTGAGTGTGGAATGGGTGTTGAAAGCAGGAAGGAAAAGGGGGGGGGGGATTATGACTGATTGACTGTACCTACTGAGCAATTAAGAGTGAGATTAATTGGTTGTTGTCTCGTCATTGGACTCTTATTAGCCAAGTTGCTCCTCTCTGGAAACCATTTAAATGTGAGCTAATTGATGTAATTGTTCTGAGGATGACAGAACTCCTGTGGTATTACAGAACACAGAACACTTTGCCTCTGTGGGTTAACAGTGAACTAAATGGTAATTCACAAAATGTTGCAATTCAGAGTGAGGAGGCAGTGGTGAGAGAGAGATGAAAGACAGCAAGACAGGAGGAAGGCAGAAAGAACAGAGAGTAAAAGCGAGAGGAAGAAACAATATTATGTGTGTACACAAGTGTGCATGTGTCTGTATATATGTGTGTGTGTGTGTGTGTGTGTGTGTGTGTGTGTGTGTGTGTGCATGTTTGAACAGCATGGAGTTGAGGTCATGGAAACTTAACTGCCTGTGTGCTTTGGCCTGTGGATTAGCCAGGACATGCCTCCACTGTGGCAGGAATGCTTCTTCATCACACACACACCACACATACAAACTACATACACACATGCATGCACAAGGTCAGGCTTGGAAATTAGAGCAGCGTTTGAGATGACCTTGTGAGGTCACTTCAAACTACAAACTAGCTGAAAAGTTTATAGGATTAATAAATGATCCATCCAAGGCACTAACACATATCACATAATATATTCTTGAAGCTCAAGCACATTTTGTATTCATGATCTTACTAACGCATACACTTAAAATGTTGATACTTCTTAATATTTAACTGTGTGGTAAATATTTGATTATTTGTGTATAATTAATGCAATACTTACTGTATTATTGTCAAGAAAAATGTGAGCATATATTTTGAAACCTCCCTATCTATGTATTTTCAACTTGCCTGATAGAACATTTATGCTGTACATATATCACTGCTGAAGATCAGGAGGAGCCAGCCTGCAAAATAAGCTGCCATGGAGATTAGATCCCATCAACAGCATTCAGGATTTTACCGGAGTTTACAATATCATTCATTAAAAAGACATCAAATTATGTGACAAAGTGACAGGGAACTATATGTTTTTGAGAGATATGATATAAACCAATTAGGAAATAGTGTCTTTTCTTGCACAATCTCGAAGATGAGCAGTCTGATAAACAAGTATTCACTTACATCTAATGCTGAAAGAGGAGCTTTTGTAACTTCAAGTAAAGCAGCTTTCGTACTGTGTTTGCAACCAAAATCAGACAGTTTCCAGATTTCCAGATCTCAATGATCTGAAGAAGTAGCTGGGTGAGTGCAGATATATCAAGCATTTTATCTGAGAAACACTACAAAAGTGCTGAGTGCTTTCAACTTTCCATAATACTGAAACAGTGCTTTTACTAACAGTTCCTTTTTACATACAAAAACTTTTAGATTACCGCTCTTGTATTTATGTTCAGCTTTGTACTCAGCTGTCAGAGTACAGGTATGCTTATTCAGAGATAGAGAGCTTACATACCTGCAAGACATGGAGCTAACTTTGGGTCATCAAAACAGGTACAAAGGAAATAAAAAAGCTTGAGTCAAGTTGAATATGACTTTAAGATTAGTGTGACATTTCTATAATTACATGACTCTAAAGATGCCATATTGTATTAAAATGGGATTTCCAGGTTAAATTATGTTTATAAATGTTTTACATTTAAGTACCTCATCCCCTGTTTCATCTGGACCTACCTGGAGGTATTTGAAATTATTGCAGCTAGTGGAATCATCTTACCCAGATGGTTTTTATAGAATAATTCAAATAATTTATTCTAAAAACTGTATCCAGTTTGTATGTTTTAAAGGAATTAAACCAATGAAATCAAGCGTTTAACTCTAAATTAATAACCATGTTTCCTGTGGAGTATTGTACATTCTCCAACAAGATAAAATCCACCCACCACCTGGAAAGTATTACAGTATGTTACAGTGGGGCATATCTTTCCCTTGGTGAACAGGAAATGGTTTATTTCTCCTGAGTAGATCCTGTCCCAGCTTGGGAAGTGGCTAACCACATGAAGCTAGTGTGATCCAGTCTGTTTACATACAGTAATTTGCACAGGTGAGAGAGGATGGGCTGCTGGGATGAATACAGCAGAGCCTTGTTTAGTCCTCACCACGAGGGAGTGGAGGTCATTTAGGAAAAGTCATGAATTCGTGTCATTCATCAGACCCAGAGATTTGTTCAGGTCTTAAATCACATATGTAATACAAATATTGTTAGTTTTAGAGATATGGGAATGTTGCTGTAACATCAGCAAAGCAATTAAACAGTGTGGAATCTGTATTTAAGTCTAATTGGCCTGAATACATACATTATAACCACACAAACAGTGTACACACACACAGCTGGTTAATATAACATGTTCTTGGAATCTAAGTGATTAGAAGTGACTTCACAATAACAAACTTGCCTTGAGCCACACCTGTAGAAAACACAGTTAACACCACAATCCCCTTTTGTTTTACAACTGAAATGCTTGAGGTGGTACAGTGGCTCAGAGGCTTAGTACTGTTTGTCAAAGCAAAACTGTCATGACATTTTTTACATTCTTTTTTTTTTTTTTTTTTTTTTTTTTTAGTTTGCATAGCTTTGAACCAGGTCACTTTCCTCTAGTGTGAACACATATCAGGGGAATTGGACTGGAAAGGAACTTCCCCTTAGCATGTAAGGCTAGGCTCCAAATATATTTCAAGTGAATAAATTATAGCCACTTTTTAGTGAAAAACACCCTATTTTTGCAAAGATGAATTGTCTGTTGGGCTGTGGTTTTAAATGAAGCTATTTCAATCTGCTGTTAAACATCTTAGATCTGCACTGGCCTAGTTCCTTTTCTTGGTTTTCCTGTGGACAAGTGGTCAAGTGTGTTCACTAGGTCTGTTATGTAGACTGCAAGTCTTGTGATAATGTTGTGGAGCTGTCTCTGGCAGGGGAAAGACTCACAAGTGTCAGTATGACCCCGTCACATGGGCCTTGTAGTGACACAAAAAGACAAGCACAAGTAAACACGCTGACATCCCTCCAGCAGCTCTGAATCATTCCAGTACTTACTTTGGTTACATACAGAAGCCTCACTGTAAAGACTAATTTTAGTTTACAGCCCTTTTAATCTTAGCACATTTCTTCATTATCACTTCTTTATTCTGCCTCTGTGACCTCCATCCTTCCCTCTACTCGCTTTCCATTATGTTAAGTTGTTGAGGGTTGTTCCCAAAGTCTTTCACATCTCCTTTACCTTTCTATCCAGCATCAAGGTTACTGTAGGTTACTTTTTTCTTACTTTCCTCTATCATTCTGCATACGAAAATACCCCCCACCCCCCGCCCCGGGGGTGTTTTTGCCCATCATATGAGGTTATTCAGGCTTGTTTACAATTCCCCTTCCCTCTTTTCTCCTCCAATCACTCATTCATCCGTCATCATCACTGATCATCCATCACTGATGCAGTCTTTATCATCTGTCTTTAGCACTGGTTGTTTATGTGTTCTCAACCCTCCTCTGCTGTGCTGTTTACTGACCGTCCTTGCTTTTTTTTGGGACCACTCTCCTTCAACTCTTTAGCCCAACCTATTTATTAGAACCTTTTTCATCCTTTTCCATCCATCCATCTCTTCAGAGCAGAGTTCTTGAAGCTTTCTATCTATAAAAAATCATCACTTTCTCTCTCTTTCCATCCCTCCATCCAGCTCACTCACCTCTGCCGAAAGTTATGTCGAATTTGCCGCTACCTCTTTCATCATCCCCCTCTCTCTCTCCTTCTCTCTTAGAGAAGTTTTTTGAAGTTATTTGGGTTTGTTTATCAAATATTTCTCATCTTATCCTCCCTCATTCCCTGCCAGTCCACTTCTCCATTTATTCCCGCTCTACCCTAAGGTACAAAAGTTGTTTCACTAGCAGACTGTATGTAGTTCCCTCTCTCTGAGATCATATATGGACAAACTTTGTGATCGATGCTTATTTCTCTCTTCAGATGAAAGGCAGCGAAATAAAATCACAAATATCTGACCAAAACAAACCAGACCAGACAGTCAACACCACCCCACATTATGGGACTATGTGTGCACGTGTGTGTGTGTGAGGGGCATGAGGCGTGAAGTTTTGAAGGGAGACCGAGCGAGAGCAAGCATATGCACACAAGTCGCACACACACAAACCCTGTCAGATGTCCGTCTCACACTTCAGAATTTATTTGATTTTATTTTTTTCAGCTTTATGCAGCAATCCCCTTTCAAATCCAACTCGCACCCGTTCGTCTGACTGACCAGCTGCCCTCTTGTTTCTTTTCAAAGAGTAGAATTTCATAGACCTTGAGCAAAAAAAAGAAAAAAAAAATGGAAGAATGAGTGAGAGGGAGTAAGAAGAAACGCAGCTAAGGTAATAACCTGATTTCGCCTCAGTTGGTTTTGATTTAAGAGAGGAAGAGTGTGTCAGAGAAACAGCAGGCATTCTCCTGTCTCGATTTCATGCCAGATTTTTGAAGAGAGAAGTGAGAGCGAGGGATGGAGGCACAGAATGAAAGAAGAGACAAACTGAACAAAGAGAGATAGAGACTGTGAAGCACATCCCATGCCAATGAAATGAGGTGAACTGACACAAAGAGACAGAGATACCATTGAGAAAATGAGCGCGCTACAGGGGGAAAAAGGGTAAGGGAGATGGAGAAGGACGAGTGGGAGGGTATTACCAATGAATGAATTTTTAATAGCTCTGAGATCAGCCGTACTAGGAGCACAAACACAAATAAATACCTCGCCTCTGATAAAATAAACCTCTTTTTATAAAAATGTAGCAACGGTAGTTTATTTTTTTTCTAGCAGCATGATTCTTAATCAGTCAGCAAACATGACAGTGTACCTGACACCAAATAGCAAGGGAGGCGGCCTGACAACAAGACAGGCAGGGACCGAGAGGCTTATGGGTAAACACAGCCTTGCATGCCACTCACACCACATACGCACAGCCAGTTGATTACCCCAGGTGTCTGTATTCACACATGAGGAGCATTTGAATTTTAAACTCCTCCAAAAACATGTGTCAGCCCTCGCCCATCTGTCTGTCACCCTGCAACACCCTGACAATAGCACGAGCACAATTAATGTAAAGCTGGGGGAATGTGCCAATTTTACCCCAATTTCCTGCTTACAGCAACAGACCTTTCTTTCAAATGTGCTTTTTTTTAGCATAATACATGAGGCGTGCCATTTTCCTTGCCAAAAGCATCTCCATATCAACGAGGATGTCCCAATTTGCCAGTCTTGAAGCACATCCCAATTTAGTGCTTAAAACATTACAATTTTAGCAGCTATATTCAAATATACATTGCCACATGAAAAAAGGGCTATTCTACTGCATTTTGAAGCTGAAACATTTCAGTCTAAAACTTTTACCTAAAAATGAATTTGTCCATTTGTTTTCTATCAATCTATCTATCAAAGAATAACAGCTTCAGAATCATTTTGATGGTACACTGACTCGTAATAGAGAGAATGGTATACTTCTGTCATTCCCACTCCATGCCCCACACACCTGTTCTTGCATTATGTAACTATGGTGGGTGGATCCAACCTCCTGCGAGAAGTGCATAATTGAGTAATAGTCAATGGCTGCGATCAGGCCCAGCAACACCAAATTGCAGATCAGTTTAAAAGACTTCAGTCATTAAAGTAATCATAAAGTAGCATTCATCTCCAATATGCAGCAAGGAAACTTTGAAAATATCAATAATTCTAAATAGAGTTTGGTGTGCATTCAGCACAGCACTTCAGACTCTGAAAGGCAGGGATCATGAGAAATATACCTGGTTCAGCCATATTTCAATTCAGTGAAAAGGACTACGCAGACAGAACTCTGGTCAAGTAATTGATAGGCTTTACTTTCTCTATACAAAAACTGCTTGGCCACTCGGACGTGAAACCCAACAGACTTAATCACCGCTCGTGGCAGCAGGTGCTCCTGCAAAGTTACATTTTGTTGCTTTAACCTAGCTTGTCTGTCATAGTTTGCTCAAACAGAGGATGCACGGAACATGTAATAAAGGTTTATTTTTTTATGCTCTGCAGGTATACAAGAGCTTTGTTCAGCTTTGTTTATCTATATTGTGCATGAGAGCAGGAATATCAATATGCAGCTTAAAGTAAAAAAAATGAAAGAGACAGATTCAACTTTGATTTCATTACAGTGCCAGTCCCTCATCAATGAAAGTATTAACTCCCCAACAATATGCAGTCTGAATCAAGTGTCAACCTAATCCTTATTTTCTTATCCCTTGTCTGGAGCTATCTGTTAAGTTCCTTTTGTAACAGTCGTGACTGACTCAGAAATTTGTGTAGTAGCATCTTATATAATAATAATATCAATATAGCATGATGCATGCAGTTTATTCAAAAAAAAAAACAAAAAAAAAGCTGTGAACAGCTCTTTCAGTGTGGTGATGGTTATTGCTTCCTGTTCCAGCTGGTGGCTGTCAAAAAGACAACTACAGGCATAATACTAAAAAAGTAACAATGATGAAATAAACAGTGGAGGCCATACAAATCAGTGGGATGTCAAGAAAAAGAAAAAAATAAGTCTTTTACTTTCCACTCCCTATGTTTGTTTGTGTTCCTATGTTGGTGGTACGGTGGTGCAGTGGTTAGCACTGTCGCCTTATAGCAAGAGGGTTCGCGCCCGGGACTTTTCTGTGTGGAGTTTACATGTTCTCTGTGTGCCTGCGGCTTCCTCCCACAGTCCAAAGACATACAGCTTAGGTTAACTGATAACTCTAAATTGCCCATAGCTGTGAATGTACAGCAATCCGTACAGGGTGTACCCCGCCTCTCGCTCAATGACAACCCCGCGTCCCTTGACGGATAAGCAGTTTAAATAATGGACGGATGGATTGAATCATACATGTGCCTTTGGAAGCATCAACTTAGCAGTTACCTTGTTTGTGAGCAAACTTCCCAGGAGAGTGAAATTTTATGAAAATATGTCATACACAGTTAAAGATAAGGCAAAGAAACATTCTGTGCATGTGCAAGATTTTGATACATTTGGTTAGCATCAAGAGAATGAATGTGGGCTTGTATGTGAGAATTCAGCAGCGATTGTCTATCTGAGCAAAATGAGACTGGAGCGAAGCCAAAAGCACAATGATACAGATGTTTTCATTTTATTTCAGTGATGGAATTCAAATCATTTCCCAACCTTTGCATTAGATACAGAGGGCTAAAATGATCAATATTCTGATCCCTCTCTGTCATTTGAGACGTCTGCTGACTTTTTAATTTTATTTCTAAAGCATGGGATTGATTAAAATTCCAACCAGCAGTTTCAGAATGCTATTCCAGTTTTGAAGGGCAAGTTTTAATAAGGTTTTAATAAGTAAAATGGATCAACGACCACTGAGATTTTAGAGTTTGGTTGTTGTATTCGCTTTCCCAGGGAGATGAAATCATAATGCACCACACTGGCCTTGTGCAAAATGTGATTAATCCAGCTTGATTTAATTAACATACAATTCTTCTTTGTACTTACATAGCTCCTGCTATACTTTCTAACACAAAGAAGCAGAATTAATCAGAACAGCTGTCATGTTTCTGGGTGGATGCAGAAAGAGAAAAAAGAGACTAGAGGAGAATGACTTAAGGAAAAATACAGTGTTATTCTGTAAGCCTGTCTTTGTTTACCCCTGTTTATGCTTAAATCCATGGTTTATTGTTGCCTTTAGGAATGGTAAACAGCCCCCCTCTTCACTCCCTCCTTCTATCCAGTCATCCATCCATTCATCAAGCTTTCCTCACTCTGGTGCAAATGTTCTTTGGGCCAGACTCTGCTTTTTTTCTGCTTGTCTGTTGGCCTCTTCCCTTCCTCTTTCTCTCCCTCTCTCTGTTTTGGCCCCGGTTTTGTAGCAGACACGTTTGTCCCTTGTGTGTGTCTGTGCACATGTACTATTTCCATGCTATAAGTGCCCAGCAAATAGCGAATGACAGGTTTACTTGTCATTTGACTTTAACTACTTGCATGCTGGTTTTAACTAAATTTGTGTAAGTCTTCATTTCTTCATCTGTTAAAGACATAAAACTATGATTATGGTTGTAAAAATAATAGCAGTAGCAGGAGCAATATAACAGAGTTTGGGAATGAATATTACATACTGCATATTAGGTATTTTAGGAGCTAGTCCACCATGTTCAACTTCAATTAGCAATGTTCATGAGTGACAATCTGTAATATATTCCAAGTGGTGCTTTTTTCGGTTATAAATATGTGTTTACAGTAAGGTATAGTAGAGTTAAGTGGCAACAAGCAGGCTGATAAGTGGTGACTTTCCATGACAAGATTTTCACCAAGCTTTACACTAATAAAAATGGTAAGTGTAGTGGTAATAATGCTTCTAGATAATGTAGCTGCACTGTAGTAGTTTTAATGGTAATAGTAGCTTTTACAATCATAAAGCTTCTGTACTCTCATTTGCTGTCAGACAAAAGCAGGACTGACACGCACACACACGTGCAGAGCATGTGTGTCACTGCAGTATATGCAGTAGCTGAAATGTACAGTTGTAACACATTTAACAATATCATATAGAAGCAGTGGTATTCTTTCCTGCACCTATTCTTATTATCAAAGGCCCCTACAATGACTCAAATTAAAAGTCCTATTAATCCAATGGTGTAATCCCTCCATTGCAAGGAGCAGTCCTTTCAGCTTGAGTGTGGATTAGAGAACAGTGAGACCCTGTGTTGGTGGCCACTGGTGTATAACACCTCATAAAGATAATATGCAGTGTGTGTGCGTGTGTGTGTTTCCTGCTGTGTTGGTGGTCAGCATTGTATAGCAGAGAAAGCGTGTGTGTGTCTGTGTGTGTTAGGGTCAGATGGGGGTGGGGGGGTCGGTATGTTGTACATGTGGATAATGTGCTTCTTTTCTTCCTTTGTGGTTACCTGGTGAAGGGGAAAATCCCTGTGAGGTGGTCCATTCGCAACGTGGACTACAAAGAAGGGGGCCTGTAACAGAGGAAACAGTGAATTAATAAAATAAGCCCCCTGAGTTGAACGCTCTTTCTAGTCAGAGGGCTCAGAAATGGCATGGAGGGGAGAGTTTGGATGGGAAAAGCAGAAGTGTAGACAAAAGGCTTGATGCACGCTGGCCATATTTCATATGTTATCATTTACTGAATCAAGATGGAAGTAGCTGTCAACAACTTGTTTTTTTAGGTTTAAGTTCACTTTTTGTCAATCCCCCTCCCTCCTTACCCTCTCTACTAACAGCTCATCATGTAGCTCACACTGTGTCCCTTATTTGTATGTACAGTATCTCTAAGTATCTATAAAATCATAATTCTAACCCTCATTGGTGAAAGAGAGAGCAAATGCACCTCTTGACCCCAACTGCATCTCATTCCCTGAGATCATTTGTTCTACGCAAATTGGAACTTGTGGGCAAAAAAACGCAGATGGCGAATGGGAAATTGAAACAGTAATAATAATAAACATTTATATCCCTCTGCTGCTGTATGGAAAAATCTATACTGTACAGCCTTCACACAATCATGAAAAGATATTGGTCAGAGATGCACGGCTGCACAGCTCTCACCGGAGCCTGGAATGAATGTATTCATCACGCACTGTTGTTGCATCCCAAATGGGGGACAATTTTAAAAGGTGGTCCTAAACATAAAAACAGTTTATCTTCATTTGAAGCGATGATGCATAGTGGTGTGTGTGTAAGTGTGTATGTGGGCGTGCATCTACAAAGAGATGTACAGTATGTATATATTCACGCCTGACTTTTATAGCCATGAAAACGAGGCCCACTAGTCTACAGTGGCAAACAAGTAGATATTATTCAATTTTAGCACCACCATCAGCTTATAGTACAGTAAAGCGCCAAATAATGCGCCAAGTCAAGTATGTATGTTCACAACGTAATCCTATGCATACTTATTATTTAATCTGTGGTGTTGTGACGATGAGGTGATTACTGTTGATGGATAATGGAAGGACAAAACTATAGTCTTATAGTCTCTTTGTTAAGTCCTCTGGGAAAAAAACTGAAATTAGATGACTTATTGATTTGGAAATGTAATATTTTGTTCTTATTTAAGTCCCACTTGCTTACTAAGCTGTTGTTGCATCCCTGAGATGCATTGCTTGTGGAGTGGTACCAGCATCTTCCCATTACATCAGCACTTCTTCTGATCCTGGTGTCATTTTCTACTGCAGCCATTTATCCATTTTGCAGGCTTGCTGGAATGTTTCCCCAACGCACCCAAACCAAACTATTTTTACATGACAGTCTTGCTGTATTAATGCAGGATAAGTGTACTATGGTCATTCTGATTTTAAAAAAACATGGGTGGGCATGCACAAAGTGTCAGGTACAGTGCAGAACAAAAATCTCCTAATCCCCTAACTCTTTGCTATTCATTATTATTTCACAGGGCATCCGTCCCAAATACATAAGGCCCTTACCCTGCTCAGCCCAGTCTGCCAAGCTCCAAGTCTGGGTTTGATGTTCCTCCAACATCCAACAGGCTATGATTATTTCATTCCTTTTTTTAACATAACACATTAATTATTCAACCTAGACCAGATTTGATTTTTTTGATTTAACAAAAATGACTGTGTGTGTGTGTGTGTGTGTGCGTGTGTGCATCCACCCATCTAAGGGGAGACTGCATATAAAATATTCTGCAAAGATAATACCTCATGCCTTGGATGAGTGATAGATGGTAAAGGGGTGGAGTAGAGGGAGGAAAAAAAACGCAAATACTTCGAATAAATGATAACCACATTAGCATAGTATAGCAAATGCTCCTTTCACTCTGCGATAAATTGCCTCCCATCCTCATGGAAAGCTGTCCACAAAACAAGTGTAACTGTGACAGTGCATGTCCTTATATATGCTGGTGACTTTTCTTGTGCTAATTGCAGTGAAGTGTAGCACTTCTGTATCAGCATTGCAACAACCATAAAAAAGATTAGAATATTATACATTGACACAAATCCATTACCTCCAGGTTTTGCAGTGCAATTAAGTAATTTCAAATATCCACTGGGTAGCAATAGTAAACTTTTACTGTACCAATGTGATGAAGTCCTAAAAGTTATAACTTTTCCCTAAAGCATTTAATTGTTAAATTAATTAGCTTGCGATGCACAAGTCTCTCATTAATTCATACCTTGACAAAAAAATGCTTCCTTTATCCTTTGGCCTCATTTTCCCTCCCTCACTCCCCCTTTTCCTCTGTGTGTGTGTGTCTCTCTCTCTCCCCTGCCATTCCTCTCCCCTCCTTACATCCTCATCTCTGCTAATGAGCCCACTTAAATCTATGCCAAAACACAAACAGCAAGAGAAGAAGAAATAGGTGCAGGATTCATCATGTGAGCTGTTTTCAATAAATAATAAATGCAAACGCTGACTTTTGTCTGCAGACGAGACTTCGGGACATGAATTATGCATTGTTATTCCTGGATAGGGCAATGCAGGGACAGGGTGGCAGTATGTTGTGTGTGTGTATGAGTGTGTGTACATGCAGTAGATCTGTATACACTGTGAATAGTTTCTGAGGCTTACAATCAAGGCTCTTATGTGGACACAACTCACTGCGATTACAGCTCTTAATAAATTATGATGTGTGCAAACACATCTGTGGTCCAAATCTTAAGCTCCCAAAAGCTCATTTTGACTTTGAGTCCAAACTTAAATCAAAGGGATCAAAAACCGCACTGTGCAATTATTATCATTAGCTTATCAAGTCTCTTGATTGGCTGGATGATGAAAAGCAGGATGTGTGAGTGTGTTTTCACTCTCCTGTCCTGTGTGTAGGAGGTGTGTGAGGTGGCCCTCCCAGCACATTTGTGTTTACAGTATTTTTCCATTTGATCTCTACTCTCTCCCTTCTCTCCTCTCTTTTCCTGCTTTTTTCCCCACTCTGTAATCATTACAACAACAAAGGAAGCCACGTTCCCGCTAGACAGTGCAAAGGTTCCACTAGCGACGCTAAAATGTATGTGTGTCTTCTTCTCCTACTTCTCATCTCTCGTCACTGGGGGAACATGAGTGAAAAACTTGATTGAAAATCAGGAAAAAAGGGAATAATTACAAAGAGGAGAAAGGCACCCATCTACCCGCAACAGCAATCATCAGTGATCTCTGCTGTCATTTCACTCCGCAGTAAATAATTCATCAAAAGAAACAAAGGGGAAACAAATATGCAAATAAATCCCGAAAAGGCCAGTAACATCGGCCTATTGCCACATGGGAAGAATAGTAGTGGATTATTATTATGGCAGGTTATGACTGTGATGAATCTGAATTCCTCTTGTTTCATCTACCTTGACAGTACTGAAGTCACACATACACAGGAAAAAAAAAAAACCTGAAGGGATTTGAGGGTTTGATTGAGGAGAGAAGGGAGGGAGAGAGGGAGGGATTAAGGACAAGGGGAATGGAAGGATTGAGGGAGGGGGGAAGAAAAAGCAGGGAAGAGGGGCAGTCGACATCGGAGGGGAGAAGAAAGAGATTTGGGAGGGGAAGGGAGGAAAGGAGGGAGGGAAGCTTTTGAGGGTGTATTCGACAGTACTGTGAAAGGTAGCCATCAAGGGCTTTGATGAAAAGTGCAGGCCTTCTAAAGCTTAGGAGTGACAGCATATGATTTGGTCAAAGCATGAAGCTTTTCAAAGGTAGACATTCTCACTCCCATTCATCTTTCTCGGGTTGAATATAACTTTTGGGCTGAGCTCTAGCAAAATTCCGAATTGGTTTGACAGATTGACTGCATGTGGTATTGTCCCTGTGACTTACAGACAGTAGGCTGACTGGAAATGTAGACATCCTGAAATGAAGGGGGGATTACATGTAATGTTTCAACAAACTGTCCTAGATCAGCAGCTATGCAGAAAGCCACGTTTCTATCAAGGAAGTGACATAAGATGTGTAATTCTGTGTACCTAAAAGAAACCTCATTATCTTTGTCCATGGTTTTTTAACAGTAGCCATATAAAAAGTGCTTCATAAAACTATAACAGCTTAGCATGAAATCATTTGTGAGCATGTTTGATTGACTAAGTCCCAACACATGTCTGTTAAAACATTCAGCTGCCCTGAAAACCCATCCTAATTCTATTTTACGCAAGAACAAAATGGAATTTAGTAGATTTCATTTTACGAATTATGAAATCAGCTTTTTCCATACTTTCTTGCTGCAAACACACTTCTTGTGGATGTTATATGTGTTTTCTGCATTTGATAACACCTTAACACATGGTCACTGCTGTGCCAGTGGCCACACAGTTTTCTTGGAGTGGTGCTTGAGGCTTATTAGCAGTTTGGCTCAGTACCAGCAATATAGACAGGCTTTCTGCGCCAACAGTCGTTAAAACTGAGGGTTGAGGTTTACAGTCCTAGGTCAGTGGTAACAGGCAACAAGCCGGTAAGATGACACCAGAGTGTAATTTTCACACACACGTACACAAACACGCACATACACAAATTCATTATGTTGAAAATAGCATGCAATTTAAACACCCACACACAGACAGACAAACACACTCATGATACTGCTCTTTACATGTAAAAGCATGCATGTGCACAAAATTGAGTGTGCATGCCTATGAGGCTCTGGTCTGATAATGGCATCTAGTTCTCTCTCACTACACACACACACACACACACACACACAAAGATAATAGTGTCTAATTTAGGCCCTCATATCTGTAGAGTTCTCTAGAGGACTAGACCTCATCAGGAATATATTGGTGACCTACATACTAGGAACACACAGACAGACAGACAGACAGACAGACAGACACACACACACACACACACACACACACACACACACACACACACACAAGCATAACTGCACACACACACTTTGGCACTGGCACACAGACATCCACGGTACTAATAGGCATCTGCAGTGTGTGCCTGCGTGCAGGCACGTGCACAGAAACATGCCTGTACATCCTGAGTATAACTGTACCCACACAGTCAAAGACAGAAACACACAGAGACACAAATATGCAGGTGTGTAAACATGTCTATATGCTGTACGTCTGTGTCAACCCACCCTGCGAAACATACACAGACATATTGTATGAAGAAATTACTATACTCCCACTTCTTCTTTGAAGGGTCACAGAAGTTTTCATGAAAAATAAGAACATATTCATAATGTATATAGAAAATGTGAAATGATGAATGGGATTGCTGATGAAGTAAGGGTCAGAGGCACATTATAGCTTACTGTTTTACATAGCCTGGTTTTATATGGTTAATTGTTTAAGGTTGTGAGCACTAAGAACTTTGCAAGTCAATGAGATTAATGTTGAAATCATTCTTATTATTAGAAATTCAATCACAGAAAACACACACTTCTGACATGCCCCCCATGCTGAAACATTAGTTCATGTTTTTTTTTGAGTGTGCTTTTCAAGTCTGACCAACTCAGTCTTAAAGCTGCCTCACTGAAACACTTGGAGTGATGCATGGTTTAGGTTTCTGGATAGGAAAGACATACCTGAATGCTGTTTACAGTGGATTTCCACTTTAAGTGGTTGCGCTTTTCCGTTGAGGGCAGAGCTACCAGTGATATGATACAATGACTGCATCATGTTTCTGGTGGGAAGGAGTGGAATTGCTGTATCTATGCTGTATTATGCGTTCTGTTGGCACCAGACAGACCTCTAGTCATCATTCATCATTCATGGACATCGTCTGTCAGCTTCACAGTCTACTAAATGGCTGAAAGGACCTGACAGAGAGTGGGAAAGAGAAGGAGAGAAAATCTCAACTAAACATACCAGAAGGCCTGACTCATGCACAGTTATCACCATGGCAAACACCTAGACTGAGCGTAAGCCCAACGCACTCATCAAGTGAGTGATAGAGGGATGAAGAGTGAGATATGAGATGGCATTAAAGAGAGAGGTCATAAAGTAGATGATTATTGTTACTTCTCTCATACAGTTCCTAATACCTCTTAAGGATCTGGTGTCATGAAAAGAGTCAAACTGTATCCAGTGGCAGGTTAAAGAGAGGTTCGGAGCCCCTGCTCTAAAATATCTGCCAACATACGCAGACATTTGTGGGTGACTGTCTGCTCAGCACCATGTTTATAAATGGCTAGAGGAACCTGACTCATACGCTGTATTGGAGGCTACATTTGAAGGAGATGGAATTGAGGTTAGGGACCACAACTGGTGCAGAAATAGGCATCTGAACAGCATGGAAACACATTAACTATTTTCATATTTATGGGTGGTGAGAGGGACTCGGCTCAATGGCGATGAGGACCTGACTCATATATAGTGGTGTTTTTGCTTAGCATCAGAGCTAAAACATAATTGCAATTTTTGGAGCTGGTGATGGTCCACAGCTCAGTATTCAGTACAATTACAATTAAAGCAGACTCACCGCCCTATCCATCACCTTACATTGATGGACAGATTCTGTTTGAATTCATACCTGTCAATATAAAGTCTAAGGATAAAGTGGGTGTCAGAGCAATGGTGATGAAGAAATAATTAGATATTTATGAAAAGATTTCAACCCTTTTTTCTGACTTATCTCATACACAGCATCTTCCAAAAATGTTTCACAAAACGTCTGTCTCTTGGTTTATGTGAACTACAGCTGGAGACGATACAGCAGAAAAGTTGATCCTCTCTCACTCACTGAATGCGCCTGGAAGGCAGTCCCAGGCACTGATTGTGTAATTATCTGTTGCCTCAGTAAATCAGATGTTAATTACAGGCAGATTGTGCCTTCAAATTGAATGAAATTTGAGCTGCACTTTCATGTACGTAAATCTGGCCCTTAGAGCCTAAAGACTCAGGTAGTTTATTTCATCAATGGCAAAGGACTTGTTTGAGGTAGAACAGCTGAAACTTTGAACCAAGTAAGTTGATCAAGATGTTAATTAAATCTCAAACACACTGACATAAGGGAGCTGGCTGCCCTCAGGAAGGACAAAATTGTTGTCTGCTTTAGTAACTGTTGACAAAAACATTGATGTTTGTCTGCTGAAGGTAACATGAGGCTTCACCTCTTACATGTAGAACTGCAGCAACAGCAGGAGTTGACACAGCAAACTGCAAGCTCTACTTATGGCACAATATCACAGGATAGAGAAATAAAACACATATACAGTTTCTCCTTTGTACATTCCAAAAACAGGAATAAGATAGGAACAGGAATAAGATATGACTACATTTTTTTTAATTAAGTTACTGCAGGCTTCATGACCTTGCCAAAAAATAAAAAGCTTCCTGTTCTGTTTAGGGAACACAAACATATGGGAAGGTAGTTTGTCTCCTGCTGCCTCTGGCAAGACAGATAGAAGACAAATCATCTTTGCACTTGTTTTTACTGTGCAAAGATGACTTTACTTTGTCTTACTGCTGCGTACAGTATAGATTTATACTATGAGGTCATGTCAAGAATGATTATCTGTTTTTGTTTGTTTTTTTAGGATTTAGCAGTTCTTCAGGGTATACTGCTATGTCTGTGTTGATGCAGATTTATAAATTTCTATTATGAAGATAACAAATAGAGTGATAACAAAAAGAGCATGCTGCCCCTGTTGGAGCTATGGACTATGAGTGCTTTCTAGTTACTCCATATTTTGTTTCACTGCATGCAGTTAATGATTTTCTTACCAATATCATATTTTATCATGCCCATTGTCTTTCTTTTCCTGTGAATGCATAGGCAACAAAATTGAAACATGTCATGCCAATGGGGCAAGTTGAGATTGAAAAAAAAAATGTGGAGAGTTCAGTGTGATGGTGATATGTCTAGATTGCATAAAATGTTACTGTCATGAAATGAGATGGAAAGTGAAGGAGAGACAAATTTAAAGGGACAGAGAACGTAAGAGAGACCGACAGATGGACAGAGTAAGAAAAAGGGCGAGTGGAACAGACAGCATTTTGTAATCATACATTCAGCGTGTGCTACCAAAGAGCTGAGCCACTGTTATGTAAACCAGAATGAAACATTCATGAGCAAACTATCGTCTCGCTCTCAGCCCGTTGGGATAGTGCATGAATGACCCATATGGTGGGTTGGCTACTGTCTGAAATTCATCTATAGCGAATGGAAACACTTTGCCTAGATATCAAACCTGGAGAGTAAAAAGAGCAGGGAAAGCAACGACCTTTATTAGCATGAATGGAAAAAAAATCTTATGTTGCCAGAGCAACTAAGTTTATATTTAAACCTCAAAGAGAAATATGGAGAGGGGTGGGGGGGGGGGGGGGGGTCGAGGGACAGAAACAGGGATTCATAAGGAAGAAGAGAAGAACGGGAAGCGAGACAGGGATTAGGCAATAAAAAGACAGATGAGATCTAGAGACAGCTCTGACACGCTCAGGCAGCGTATGCTTTCTTGTGAGCCTGGGAGCAGCTGAGCTAACCACACGCACACACACACAGCCAAACACGCACACACACATGCACAAACGTTGTGATGTGGTTAACTGTGACTTTGTCTCTGACTGGGTGTATAGATGAGATGTTTAGAAAAGGGTTTGTATTGTAGGAAGTTGTGCCAGATCCCCACCACACCACACCCCACCATCATAAGGAGAAGGGGAGTCAGTGGGCTTTGCGATTCTGTTGTGGTTTCTTTAATTCTCTCCCTCTTTTTTTTCTCCTCTCCATGACTCTCACTCTATCTCTGTCCTTGCTGTCTGTCTGTTTCTCGGTCCAACGCTCCGTTTCCCTTCGGCTATTTCTCTGCATTTTCTTCTCTCTATATCCATCAAGCTTTTCTCTCATCCTTAACCCATCCATCGCTCACTTTCTAAGAGGCAATACACAACCACGAAATAACATTTGCAGTAATCCAACAACATATCTGAACGCAACCATTCAAACAGGGAGTGTAAATGTCCATAGCTCAGCAATCTAAGCTCAAACAGGGACACAAGAATATGAGAGGATCTTTTGAAAGTCTTGTGATAGTATGAACACTGAGCTACTGGGACACTAAGGAAGTATGAGTTTCAAGAAAAAGTCAGATCAGTCCCACACATGGTTAAAGAACCTGATCTTTGAGGCATGTGTGGACCTAAGTGCTGTAACATGAACACAGGGGGAGTTTAGATTATGACGGTAATAAGTATAGGAACCTCCTGCCAGATAAACCACACTGCTCTGTGATCATAAGGTGGTGGGCCTTGTTGAGGTTTATGACTTCTGTTGTGGTTGCTTTGTACTTCAGTGCTATTCTGTTTTTTTCCCAGGATTATCATGACATCTACTGAGCATTTCCCCATCACTCAACCTCTATCTCAACCATTTTTTTTTCTTTTTCCTGCAGTGTAACTTCAATATCCCTTAATGACTATGGTATGATGTGTACAATAACCCGAGCCTTTGATTTTCTCTGCCTTATAGCTGCTCTTATAGTTCTCCCCGCCTCCCTCCTCTCTCTCTCTGTTCTTATATAAACCTTGCTTTGTCTGAGAGCTATACTTCACTCTAACTTGAAAGAAATTTTAACCTGTCTTCTGTGTCACCAGGCACACAGGCTGGATCAAGACTCTAGAGGTCTGAGTAATCCCTAACCTCGCATGTATATTACCTCCACAGATTCCCACATACACGGGCACGCCACCACACACACAAATACAGAAAAAGCCCTAGGTGTACTGATACACACATGGAACCTGATCAATCAGATTTTCTGTCTATATAAATGCACACACACACACACACACACACACACTCTTCTACCACCCACCCCCACATCCCTCACTTCTTCCACTGTTTCCTAAACCTCAAACACCCACACACTGCCTCTTGATTCAATTAAACCACAGTCAAGTCTGGATTGTGACATATACCCCATGGAGGGAAGTGGGAGATGTGTGTGTGTGTGTGTGTGTGTGTGTGTGTGTGTGTGTGTGTGTGTGTGTGTGTGTGTGTGTGTGTGTGTGTGTGTGTGTCTGGGTTCTTTTGTATGAATCAGAAAACTTCATGACCTCCTTCGCCATGGCCCTTCCTGCTCATTGTGGTAATGGATGAGTAACCTTTGACCCCCTAATATATTCTATTCCTGCCTTCTTCTCCTGCTGCTCTCTGTCTTTCTTTCTCCCCATCTTTTGCTTTTTTTTTGTTCTTTCTCTCCCTTCCTGTCTGTCTGTCTCTCTGTCTCACTCTCAATCTCTCTTCCCTAATGAGACAGGGACTGTCCTCCCTGTAGGGAAAGAGGTCAGTGCCCCTGACACACACACACACACACACACACACACACACACACACACACACGTACACGTACATGCACACACAGAGATAAACAGACAGACATAGACTCCACACATGCATATAGGACACATGCAGACATGCACACATCCATGCAGATAAAAGGACAAACCCCCACTACCACAGCCACACACACATCATATACACAGACGCGCACACACACACACTGACTCAGAAATCCCATCTCTATTATGCAGAACATCAGTTAGCTGATGGTGAAGCTGATTATGCAGCTACCCTCAGCTAGCCCACAACTCCCTGGTGGATATCTGCCTTTAAAACCCCAATCTCAAATGTCTTCTTAGCATATCAATAGAGAATTATATATTCCTAAACAGTGGGACTTGCATACATACAGCTTTTCACAACTTTTTCATCTCATCATGTCACAGGATGACCCTGCTCGTAAAAAAAAAAAAGACAACTTAAGGCAAACATTTCACTCTAAAAGCAACCAAAAGTAACACTTAACTGTCACACTGATGCAAAGATTACAGAGGTTCCCTATCATGAGTTGTCTCTCCATCTGTCATAGTATATTCTATAAATATTGTATTAGCAAGTGCAGATATATTAGTTTGACTTCATAATGAGTTTAAAAAAAAAAGTATGAGTTTGCCAAAGTCTTTCATCTAAAATTTTATCTTTACTTGACAATATAACTCCGCTACATTTTGGGAAATTTGACTAATGGTCAATTCACTTAACAACGGATGAAAAAACAGACTCATCAGCCACAATTAATTATTCTGGTGCACTATGCCAAGACTTTAGCATACACCATATTCATTGACAGAACAGATAGTGTTACAGGAGCGAACACTTGAACATTCCAACATTTGAATGGACACATGAAATATCCAGTTACTGACTTTTAATTTGTGTTGCACACGTGGGTGACTGGGGATCAGCAGCAGGTAGCATGGTTTGGAGACATTTTTGATCAAACAGGGTCAGAGGTTCGATTCTCTGTTCCTCCCATTTACATGTCTAAGTGTCCTACACTGAGGAGGTGTGTGAGAAATGTTGCAGAACACGATGTACAAATAGTTAAGGATTTTGGAGACATTTTTGATCAATCCAGCAAAAACCATGATTTTATTTGCTAAAACATCCAAATTTGTGCCTCTGACTGGCATCTTCTCTATAGTGATCAATGCTTATGTGTGCGTAATGTTAAAAGAACTGTATATTATAGTGCTGCTAAAAGAAAAACATTTCTGACCACCTAACTGTGAGAAAAGAATACCTCTAGTCCTTTTACTCTCTGCTTGTTCACTTTTACCCCTTCATTGGCAAGTTTTAATTACTATCAGGTAAGTTTTCTTAGTTTCAATGCTGCTAGTGGCCTCTGTGACATAGTGAGTGAACTGAAGAAATGGCCTGATCGATGAGTTGATAGTTTCAGTCGAAAACCTGACAGTCAGTCTTTTACTGTTGCACACTGCATTCATCTTAAACCTGAAATCCCCAGTACAATGTGAACGAGTCAGCAGAAGCACAGAAACTAACTTCAGATCACTCTACAAATACCTTGGCTTGACTGGCTCCCAGAGGGTTGGTTTTATAGATTGGTGCAATGCAGGGGTGAGTCGTGGTGACCCCACCAAAGATTGCTTGCTAAGCAAGTAAGCAAAGTAATCTGGCTCTGTCTGTGTGTGCATGTGTGTCCATACATGCATAAGAGTGTGTGTATATGCCATATGCTTGTGTACTTGTCTGCATATGTGCCTGAGCAATGTCTGCATATGTTTGTGAGTGTGTGTTTGTATCTGTGTGTGTATGCTTGCCTGCCTGCTCATGAGGAACTGAGAATGCGGCCCCTCTTGCATGTTCATTGATAATGCCATGCATTGCCATTCTGCATGTTTTAGCTTGGTAATTGAAAGGCCATCTGTGGTCTACTGGGGAGGTTTAGTAAAGGGTAAACTACGAAGCTCATTATTTCAGGAGGAGGACACCCCCGGAGGCCAAAACAAATGAGTTTGTGTCCAGTTTCACCTTCGGAAAACTCAATTACTGTGGGTAAGGTGTATGCATGTGCAGTATTCACGCATGTTCTTCAGGAGTTTGTGCAGACTTGCATACATGCTCTCAAACAGCAGTAATAAAACAAAGTCAAGCTGACCTGTAGTTCTGGGCAGACAAAACCAGCCACTACTTTGTCAAACAGACAATGTTGTGTTAGCCAAAACTTTGTCCAACAGAGTATGAAACAAAGAAAATTAGTAACACACAGAGAGTGTGTGTTTGCTTGTCTGCCTTTGTGTGTCTGCTGAGTCCATAAACATGGCAACAGACATGACCTGCATGTCTCAGCAGTTTCCTGTGTAAGCCGAGCCCTGTGTGTATGTGTGTGTATGTGTGTGTGTGTGTGTGTGTGTGTGTGTGTGTGTGAGGAGGGGGGTTCATGGTTCTCCTGTCACTCCTTGGGCCTGCAGAGCAACACTTTCCACTCTATTAGTGTGTCTCGATATCTGTGCGCCAGCACATGTGTGTCAGCTTTTACATGTATGTGTGTTTCCATCTGTCTCCTGTCACCACCAGTTCTCTCTGCACCATTAGGACCTGTTAAGATCAAGGGTCATTTTTCTAAAGGTCAAAGTTCACCTCTCCCAAAGGTGAAAAGTCACCAGGGTCAGGTCTGCTGTGAGGTGACACTGAACAAGTACACATCTGCAGCCTTGACAACTAACACCTTTGGGAACTAAAAGAACATCTCATGTGGGCGGCATATAGTATATCCAATATAAAGACATACCACAGCACTCTTTGATAAGTAAACTGACATGGGAAATTGTTCTGAGGGACAAGTGGTTAATCAACAAAAAAGAGTAATATAAAAACTAAAGAGTCGTGTAAAACTAATAAATGACTCACAGTATGTTGCCAAGATTATATGAAATCTCCTTAAGGTTAGGATTTGAACATTTCTGACTTAAACAACCGTATCCTGTATCAGAGAAGCCACTGAGACAAACATCGATGTATGTGCAAAGCCTTATCTCAAAGATGCAACCCCAGGACATTGACATGACGGGGATAAAGCCAACAAATAGACGGCACCAACTTTTGCTATGATACTTAATATTTGTGTAAACCAAAACTCATGCCATTAGAGTAATTTGAAAGATGCTGTGATACGGTATTATGGTACATATACAGTAGGTGCTTTAATTAGTTTCCAAAGCATTCTTGAAATATATTGTACTGCTGTTGCTTATTAAGCTGCTTAAAATAGAGCTATGTTATAAGAACAATAAACATCTCAGTAAGGGTGAACTGCCTAAGAGGTGACTAATTTAGCAATGTCTTATGTCAGTCTGGGCTGAAAAGAAAACTTAAAAGGGGAGGAAGTCCAAGTTCATCCTGGAATTAAGAATAGGGGATGTTTGGCTACACAGACACAGACATCCGTTAACATCCACACACAAACACACCCACACTCTTGCACTAGCACGGGCACGCATGCACGCACGCGCGCACACGCACACACACACACACACACACACACACTGCCCAAACAAATATCTCACCCATGCACCAAGTCAACCCATTCACCCAGCCCCAGCAGTTAAAAACAAAGTTTGCCCCTCCAGCTAAACTCAAGCCTGAACATAATTGAGTCTGTGCTTTCAAATGATATTATTGAATTCCATTGCACTGCTGTACTTTTATTGTTTTTATTTTGTTTTCTATACTGCTACATTCAGTTTCATTGTGTGTGTTTTAATGTTTGATAACTTGGGGAGGATTGATAAAATAAATATCATCATGTGCCAATATGTTCCTTTCTTTACGGTTTCTTTTGAAGCATCTTGTGATGATATTTGCCACTATCACGGCTGGGATATTTGCAATTATAAGAAATGGTAATAGCAATGTAACCACTAGGCTTATAGAGGAGCAAGTGGACTTACATCAAAATATAATCCAAGCAAAAACGTAACATTAACTAGGTTAAATTCCTGTCTGCACTACATCATCAGTGGCTGTGGTTGCACAGCCAGGGGTCATGGAGTTGGTGATCACACTGGAAAGAATGTAACTTAGAGATAAGAAGTAACTGACAGTCATTAATGTGCTACCAAAAAAAAGACTGAAAAGAAAAAGACTGACAATTTTGTCTCCATCTCTCACTCATAAATATATTTTACATATCACAAATGAACATGCAGCAAATGGATACATGACAACTGTATACACCACATTTGCATGCTAATACTGAATACACATGGACACACATGAATGCACAAAGCCTAGACAGACGTAATGAAGGCTAATGTTAGGTTCTGAGTAGATGTTATCACAAAAGAACAAAGTAATGATGTCCAGCAAAGAAAGAGCCCAGAGCTACTCATGCTGCTTTTCCTCTCCTTTATTTTATTGGCAGAAATGGAGCCTTGGTTTCCAAGGTGACACTTTGTATCGTTTGGGGTAATTTTATTGAATGAAAAAAAAAAAAGCCAGCACTCAAAAAAATAAATCGTTTGATGAATGTAATTTCATTACCCCACTAAAATCCCATCCAAACAAATGATGTACACCCAGTCTATCAAGACTGTGTTGGTTAAAACACCATGTAAATTTGCTGGTGAAATGTTAATATCTGAAAGCAATGTATTTACCTTTTATTCGATCAGAATGTTCATCCTTAGTTCATCTATCTAAATTCTGTTTATATTGGTCAAACTGTTTACTACAATGAAATTCAGCCTTGTTCTATGAACTATAATAAATCGTTGGATGAACATAATTTCAATACGCCACCAAAATCCCATTTAAATAAATCAAGTAGAACCAGTCTCTCTTGACTGTATTGTTTGAACACCATGTTAATATCTCAATTCAACGTATTTGCCTATTATTGGATTAAAATGTTCATCCTCACTTTGTTTGGTCAAATTCAATTAACTTCAGTTTACAATGGTCAAACTGTTTAATACAACAAAATTCAACCTTACTACAGAGAAAAGAGCATCCAAAATTATTTTAATATTTTGCTTAATATTTTAATATACAGCTTAACATACATTCAGAACCATTCTACCCACAGAAATACATGTAGGAGAACTTCCACCACAAAATTCACTCAACTAATACCACAGCGAGAAGGATTATACAAATGACACACTCATTAGTACTGGGATGTTCATTTTTAACATGGTAATTGACAAAAACAGCACCAATTAAAAGCAATTTCTAAGACATTTTAAGGCTCATTTTGTATTGTTTGTGTCAAAAATTTACCTAAGAATGCAGTTCTTACTTCCAAGTAAGAAGTACAAGTGTAGTGGCTTCAAGAAGTTACAAACATTCCTGCAATACAACCATCACAACCACAGAGAACACTGCATAAATCTGGCCTGAAATTAGTGCAATTGATGATGATAATAGCCAAAGAATTAATTCAGTATTTTGTACACTAATGCCGTTTAATAAGTCATATTCATAACCCTTAATTTCTGCTGTGAATCTAACATAGTTGCACACAGACAAATACAGGAGAAGCAACTAACCATGTATTCCTTTACAAGTTTCTCATGGTCTTCATTCAGGTAGGTACACAGGGACTTGAGGATGCACGCTTGCCTTGTGTTAACTGTGTCATCCTGTAAAAAAACAAAAGGAACCTATTTTGACAATATTCTGCATTTTGAGCAGCTATTTGTTAAAACAAGTCTTAATAATAAACTGCAAGTTTGATGAATCATCAGTGTTCAGAATAGTGTGTGGCTGACTTTGGTCTTGGTAACCCAGAAGGCAAATATAACATCAACATCTATAAAGGTAAATCACAGCTAAATCACACACGAAATGAGACAAATTCTCTGTGTTTTTTACAGGTGCCATCTGCCAACGGTGGCTTTGCTAGCAGGGCGGCTAGCCCTCTTCCAGCATCTATATCCATCCATCCATCCATATCACTATAATATAACTATAGAAGTATATTATTAGGCATATGATTATAATCAGAATAATAACAATACAACCACAAAGGCCCCCACCCTCCCAGACAGTCATCCTAGGGAAAACATGGGACCTCAAAGATGTAAATATGTACATGTACAGATAAACAATGGAAAACTTATCATGTAGTGGTGAGGGGGTGCAAAGACACTTGCGAGTATGGGGACAGAGTTTTATTTTATGATGTATTTCTGGTAAGAAGAAAGAGAAAAAGAGAGGGATATTTGCACTGAAGGGGACTGCAAACAATTTTGTTGTGCTCTTGTACAATGACATTAAAGATTCTGATTCTGACGGTTGTTCAACTTTAATGCAGAAGATCCAGTAGCAGGAGCACAACATGCAATATTCCAATAAAGATAGTGATTTAAAATAAGTGCCATAAAGGCAATGATTTTCATCACTTACCAATTAAGGCCAAGTACTACTACAGATGTGCTAATGTGATGCTACAGAGGCAGGAAAAAGAACATACTTCTACAACTGTAAACAACAATTTTATCTTGCTTCTTTGTAATATAGTGCATATCAGTGTGCAATAAATTAGCAAAGCAAATTCTATTTGCTTGACAAGATAACACAGCTGCACAACAGCTTTCATTGCACCATATTTCTCTATAATATTTCAAATACTTTTGCTAGTATTTTCAGAACTGCCGCTGCAAACCAGCAGCTCCAGAGATTTCGTGTCGGGAGCCAACAGTAAAATAGTCAGAAATATCTATTTATACCTCATACTGACCAGACAACACTGCTGCATCGATAGTTTATACTTCTTCCCCTCGCTCTGCGCGGATCAGCTGTTCGTCCCGACAGGACGCTCCCTCACTCTTGCTCGCCCACTCACTCACTCCGCTAGCTTAAGAAGCTATGAGCTTGCACACTACAGCTAAAACATTAGCCAAGTGCCTCAACTTATCAAGCCTGCTCTCCAATACTACGCTTTTTCGTTTCCTTTTATTTAAAATATTCTGTAGCTCTCTTTGTGGTTCGTGTTTTCGGGTTTGATGTCAGAGAATAAACGGTTGTAGGTTGTAGAGTTAATATGCATAACACCCCAGAAGAATCACATCCCTCTACGTAGCTACGGTACCTACACTACTGTAGGAAAACAAGTACAGTCAGAATTATCAGAATCAAGCATCAACTTTGAACCGAAGTATCGGTTCTCGTAACAACCCGTAACTTAGACGCTCTATGACTTACCATGGCTACGACTACATCCCGGCGCTTCTCCCCACGCACCCCTCTCTTTTAAGAACCACTAGCCTAACTACAACCCAGGTGTAGTTTCCACACCAGGCCAGTCTCTTAAGGGGCTATTACTTTCACTGATATGAGCACTAAATTATCGCTACTGCTTGCGGTATTACTTTTCTGCACCGCAGTTGAATGTCAATTTTGAGAGATACATCCATGGTGTAATTAAATAACACCTAGCTATAGCAACGTTTAGCTAACATTAATGTAATTGAGACAAGCTTGCATGACAAAATTCATGTTTAAGATAAAACCGTCCAACTGAGAAATGTCTCAGAAGCGTCACTTAAGAATCACTTATCATGAAGAACTAAATACATTCATGTAGATATATTAATTTCTTACCCTTAACATCAAGCATGCCAAAAGATGATGCGAGAGTACAAGGGTATTGACCACTCCCGCCTTTAGGAAGTATTTCCGGATATGTTTGAATTGGAGCATGCGCAATAGCTCACCTTATCAGAGTCAGATTTTTTTTGAGTTGTGTCCAACGAACATAAACCAATCATTTAATGACCATAAACAGAAGCAATTCACTTTATACTGACATATTTCTAGGTTGCTAATCAAACACATGCCATAGTTGAGTTTTTGAGTGTGGTTTGTGTAGTAATTGATAAATAGTAATGTTACTTGCAATAACCTCTCTATCATAGTTTACTTCATTCTTGATTTCCCGCATTCTCTCACCCCCTCCTTTTGTTCCATTACATATTTGTCTCCCATTTTGTCTGTGTCACTCTTTAGGTTGAATATTTTTTTAACTCTATTGATGTTATAAAATAGATACAGACAGGGATACAGTTGATAGGAACTGAAATATGTGCTGTAATAAAGCTCAATGTCAGCTGCATCTGTTTAATGTGTGTGTGTGTGTGTGTGTGTGTGTGTGTTGTTATCTCTGAAACATATTTAATCAATTTCTTCCTTGATAGTCCACTTGTGTTTTTCTGCCCTGAACTACTCACATTAGTGAAAATCACTATACCTCTAAATTTACTTCCAGCCCACACAAAAACAAACCTTCTAAATCTGAGAGTGTGTGTGATTGAGTGTGGGAGTGGGTGGGTGTGCATATGTATGAATGTGTGTCCATCTTTTCCCAGGTTGAACAGGATGTGAGAGGTCAGAGGAGAGGGTCAAAGGTCAAAGCCTGACTAAATAATTACCAGATACTCTTTCCGATGACACACACACACACACACACACACACACACACGTCAAACACACAGCTTCACAGCTATATGGGTTGTTATTTTTGAGATGTCTGGACTCTGTCTTCCTCTGTGACCCCCCTAAGCTTGTGCACACACCCTCACCTATACACAAACATACACTTGAACATGCTCTCATTCCCCGCCTGTCTCAGTGGCACTGACACACTCGCCCACCGATCCACCCACTCACCCTCACACACACATAATGTGCTGGCCTGAAAGCTTGTCCCACTGACAGGCTATCAGTCAGGAAACAGAGGGGAGAAAAGGGGACGAGAGCAAGAGAGAGGGGCATGGTGGCTAGATTTAGCCTGTCAGTCACAAAAGGTCAAGGGTCGCACTGAAAGCCCACTGACATGTATGCACGTGCACACACACACACACACACAGGCATGCATGCACTCACACACATACAACTGTGTTCATCAAAACAAGGTCAGAAGTGGAGGGCAGACAGCTGGCTAGGTTTACAGAGAGTAAGAAGGAGAGCAGACAGCTGGGTAGTTTTACTAGCGTCTGCCCTTTAAATAGAGACTGGAAGAAAGTTTAAAGAGGGCACAAGTGAATGTTTACAGCAGGGCAAAAAGGTGCAAGCACTTATTTCAATTGTTCTGAATGAACTTAATATCAGTAACATACCCTCAACAATTCATGGGCACATTTTAAGGGAATAATAACAATTCAATCAGAAAAAATGAAACTGTTAAAGATGCCATAATGTAATTGGATCACACAAAGTACAAACTTTTTGTCTTGATATTTTTGCCACAAGTATTGCACAGCCCTTTTTCCCAGCACCCTTTGAAAACTGTTAAAACAGAGGAAGGAAGCAGGTAAAACAAAAACACTCCCTATGCCAAATCCTCTGTTTTTCATTCCATGTCACTGTGGCACACCTTCTAATCATCTAGATCAGTCTAGACCGGGACACACCAAATTCACCTCCTGTCTCTGGACTAAAAAAATAAAAAAAACCTTCTGTCCTTTTAAGTCCACACACAGGTAATTAGTGCCTTAATGAGAAGACATGAGCAAAGAGACCTGGGTAGAAATGTGCACACAGACACAAAGACAAATGGGTATATCTGCACACTTAATCATGCAAACTGCACATGTTCATGAACACAAACAATGTCATGCATTCAGACAGGTAAGGTTATACACACACACATTCACTTCCCCTCCACTCTCACCAACCATATGGCCCACAGGTCACGTACTTGCACTCACAAACTCTATAACCAAAACAAATTAGAAGTTTATTTTCTCTGACTACTGGAAAATGAAAGGAGAGAATAAAGTTGAGATAGGGCAGAGAGAGAAAAGGTGAAGAAGTAGTTTCAGATGGTAATGAGGGTGTTAGTGGCTCTTTCTCAGAATAGCCCTCTGATAACATTAGTATCAAAATATCATAATCTCACAATTTTAAGGTTAATGATTTCTTTGAGACTGTGACGGTTGTGCACTGCTGTTTGTCAGTTAGCAGGCAGCACCATGGCATTGTTTCCCTTCTTTTCAGTTAGTATATTTGACTCTGTAGGTGGAGTTCATTGCCTTATTTGTTCAATGAGGGTGGATATCCCTGGTTATGCTCTGGCACTGCTTGACACTAGGTTATTTAAACCTAAAATTTGAAAACATTTATCAAGTGAGCACTGGTTGAATCACTATTGCGGGAAATGCAGTAAGTTATCTGTAGAAAGTAGCAAATTTTATTTTCATGAAAATGTCCTGTGGGCTACTTTGCATTTCTTTTGTTTATCCCAGAGGAGTTTCACCTCATGGAGGACCACTTTTACCAGCAGGGACCCCACATGTGGCCCCAAACAGCAAAGATAGAAAAGCCTAAATAATGTGACTATTCAGTAATACAAAAAGCCAGACCAGGCAGAACAACATGGGTGGTCAAGGTAGAGCAGCCAGGTGGGATTAAAAGGAGGACTGTTGGAAATAAGAGAATGGAGTGGAGCATGTGGCCAACACAGCAGGAAACCCAGTGGTCATTTCACCCATGGACACACACACGTACACACAGCAATTGATAGACTTACTGATAAAGTGAAAGATGCATGGTTAGCCAAACATGGAGACAAACAGCGAGACAGGCCAGAAGCCAGATGAACAGATAAGGATGCATGCAAGGCTACAGTCACACACACACACACACACACACACACACATAAACACAAAGAGACAAACTGGTCAACCTGGCCAGACAGGCTGAGTTTGCTTTGCCTGTGGGGATGATCAAGGGTAAGCTGGGACACACAGTGATCTGTCTCATTAATGTTGTGCTGTCTGGGTCATGAAATCTACTTTTTTTTCTCCCAGCTCATGCAAGAGTAATGCTTTCCTTGTGATTTTATATTATCATCTAATCTCTCAGCCCACCATTGATCATTTGTGTGTCCACAAAAGGTGAATAATAAGTGAAGGTTTCTGTGTTTAAAAATTCAGCAAAACATATACTGTATAAAAGTCAATGCTTTTGATGCAATAAAGGTAAAGCATAGGTGAATGTGGAAGCAACGCTAGGGTTAATATTTCATTTGCAAGATCATTTATATTTTTTATAAGGCTGTGTCAAGTACACTACAAAAACCATCCATCTTAACAAGTAATTTCATCTCACATTCAGCCTTTGTGAGAGGTCCGTGTGGGACTGTTTCCAATGCCGCACCTGCCTGCAACTCACTATCTAATAAAACTCAGCCTCATCCCACAGGACAAATAAGACACATATTGGCCTTATGGATCTTTTTAATCTAAAAAATGAAATTACAGTTTCTCAGCTGTTTACTAACCAATGTGTCGAAGACCTACCAAATGCCTTTAAGAGTTAAAAAAAAAAAAAAAAAACTCCACCTTGCAACAGCTTAAGGCATTTGGAACTAAAATTGATAAAATCATTATGCATCATGTCCTTATTTCTCTGATTGTTCATGTTTTATGCAGTGGCAATAGATACAAAACAGATGTTAGAATATCTGATTTCAGACCAGCATTGTTAGTATTACTGTTATCAAAATGAAACCATCTATACATGATACTTAAAGTATTTAGCTTATCAGATTTGGACATGTACAGTTTATGGAAAACATGATTTGTTCAATTAATAATTGTAATATAACAGTAGTAATGTGAAATTTCATACAAAACTCATCTAAAGATGGTAATGATGCTGCATCCTCCTACCAACATTGTTTTGGGTCTCACAGACAGAAAGCAAAGCCAATTTTAGGGGCAGTGTGAGTGCATAAAAAACAAGATTAAATGTGAAACTGCCATGGGCGGCAAATTGATGCAAAGACACTCCCATGCAAGTTCAAGTTTCTGATGAGTTCTGAGTTCAGGCAGAGGCTGAGCTGAAAACAAATACAGCCACAGGCCCATGTCCACAAACAGGGTTGGAGCATATGTTACTAGCTAGCATATAGCTGTGTACAGTTGTGTACAGTTATGTACAATTGGGATTAATATACTGGCTGTTTGGGGCAAATGAACACAAACAGTCCAGCAGTCATGATCCTCTGCTAGTTTTGATCTGTAGTTACTGTATGTTCTTTTTGTGAGATGTTAAATGAGTCCTAAAAACAATTAACTTAAATTGGCCTTGACTATATCTGTAATGGTATTCACCCACTGTGTTGCTGCTCAATATTTGTGCTAAACATCAACAATAGCTATCAGTGTACTTGCATATGTAATGATTTATCAACCTTCGAGTCTTCGGGTCTTCTCTGCATGTCTGCTTCAGTTTAATTCTGAATATAGTCCAGTTATGATACCTCTGACATTTCACATACTTACTGCACAGCTGCTCCACCTAAAAAGAAATGATTTGGAAAGAAAACAGCACCGGAGCAAGACGGACACAGGAAATTGAGAACTGTGAAGTGGCTAATAGGTAGAGAACTGTTATCTGTGTATCATGTTCATGTGAGACAGAAGCATAATAGTTCATTATTATGATGTGGTGTAACAATCCAATCTGATGGCAGCAAAAACTCCACCCAACCACGTTGGGAGTGGAAAGATTGCATGCAAACGCCTTCTCTCTTGCTAAATCAGTCGAGGGGAAATGACGCGTTGCACAATGGCTCTGTTGTATTATTAGCCCCTCAGAGGAAGCTACAATTGTCGGATCAACCTCCAAAAAAAAAGAGTAAAGTAAGTCTGGGAAAATATCAGCTTCCTGCCCATGACTTCAGGGTTTAGCCTGAGTAAGTGTTTGCCTCTGCCTGTCTGCCTTTCTCACTGCTTCATAGACTTTCTGACCCTGTTTCTCCCCCCCACCCCCCCACCCTCACTTCACAGTTATTTGGCTGGCTCCTTGTTTACCCAGATCAAACTTGTCAGGGAAAGCCAAGTGAGTTTAAACAAACACATGCGTACACTCACACACACACACACACACAGACACACACCGATCAAAATTAGCTGGCACCAGGGCACCACAAAACACCACTGCTAAAACACCAACTGCACCAGTATCTGATTCACATTCAGTACACTCGAGATTATTGCTGTAATTTATGCTGACATAAATAAATCATTCAAATCTGTGTGCGAGCATGTGTGTGTAAGTGTGTGCACATGGGAGATGAGATGGAGAGGAAGTGAGTTAGGCTCAGAAGGAGTGATAGTAAAATGAGAAACAGACAGTATTTCATTTATTATTATTATTATTAGCGCTAATGGTCAGATTTGGTTTCCCAAGAGCTCCTCTCAACCTCCAACGCTCAGTGGAAGCAACAAGCTCCCAAAAAAATGAGAGCGAGACGGGACATCTCCTTCCAGCTTATCTGGTTGCTAGCCAGTCTGTATCTCCCCAGGGCAGCACACACTGTCTGTCTGACCTCAACTGAACTCAACTCAACTGCAACAGTAGTCTCACTGCTGATGATGTGGAGCTGAGAGAAAGGGGGTTTGAAGAGAGCAGTGGAGAGAGAAAAAGGGTGGGAGGGAGGGAAAGAAATGAACGCCCTTTACATGTTTCTGGTGAAGAGGCAAAGCCCAAGTCATCCCCTCCATTAAACTGCTAAACTGATTCAATATTCAGAAATCAGTAAAACCATATGTTATCCATTTGTTGGAATTATGTAATTAGGCACCACATAAAACAAAATTCTATAAAATGCTTGATTTAGCATTCATTTTAATGAAATAAGTGGGTGAAGTAGACACTTAGTGCATGGTCAGCAATAACCTGGACTGAACCAAATTATCATTCATTTTATCATAGAGAGAGATGAGAATTATAGTCCCAAAACCAATTTAGCTGATGATTTACTGTTATTATGATAGCTGTTTTTCCTCTGTTGTTGAACTTATTTGTGAGTGTTGACTCTTCCAATCACCACAACTTGTGCAGCTTTGGCCAGAGGTGGCAATTCCACTCTAGCCTATCAAACTTTACTAAGCTCCTCTCCCTTTATTTTCAGTGAGGTGGCTGTTGAGTGAGTGGTTTGCATGTAGCATTAAGTTTTGGGGTTTGCACAAGTTTAATGAAAGGTAAAGCTGATTTAAAAAAAGCATACATATATATGTAAGTTGAAAGAGACAAAGAGACATAGAAAAGGCAATGATGCCTCTCATTGTAAATGCATACAGAAGAGAAACACAGAACATGGGAACAGACAGAGTTGAGATCCAAAGCTACTGATGGAGGTTGGGAGTAGGAAATGAAAACAGAGAGGATAGAGTGATGGAAGGGCAAGTAAAGAGTGAGGAAGAAACAGGAGGAAAGACATGAAAAAGAGGGAGAAAGATCAGGAAGGAAAAGGAGAGTGGGTGTTCATAAGCCAAAGACATAGTAAAGGAAATGATGGAGTTGGCACCAAAGAGCAAAGGTAGAGAAGGGGAGTGATGAGTTTGGAGGAAGAGTTCAGCAAAGGCCCTGGATCCAATCAAAAGACTGTTTTTGATTCTGTTTTTCATTTCACCTAAAATAATGTTTCAATAGTCACTTGCTCACAGCTATAAGCACCAGCCTTGGTCTTTGAATGGGTACTCATTTTGAGCAAAACACTTCTCTGTGGCCCCGGATGAACTGCTAAAGCTCACTGCAGCTGTAGCTTGGGGAACTGAGCATTGTGGGATTAGCTAACCTTGTTTCACTCTGGCAAGCCCTGTAGAATTATTCAGTCTTTTGAAGATGTAGTTTAGAGCAGGACACCTGATTCTTTAACATTGCTTGATATATTTGATCCTAAAGGTGACTGAGCGGAACCACTTTTGGTTGCATGAGTGGAATTGAGCTGCATTATTCATAAATCAACTGATATTATGTTTTAAGTATGGAAATAAATGATGGATGATTATGGTAGAAACTAATGGTAATTTGTATAATTACAATATTTTCATAGGCTGCATTGCCATACGCATAACACCTTAAACCAATAAAATGAACAGAGCACAGGAGCAGAAGCGGCACCGTGTCTGCAAGGATCTCCATCACCAGGCCCGGGATGGGACCCAACCCTCATGTCTTGGATCATCACTGGGGACAAGAGACCAAACAACACTCTCTGCAGTGGAAAAGCCCTCAGTCTCCAAGACTGAATGAGGTGTACCATGCTTATGTTTTTCTTCGACATTCATAGGGTTGTACATCATGAGTTTTTACAGAACAGAACTTCCAGGGAGCATTCCAAGCACAACAGGAGCTTTGGGAGCAGTATATTACTGCACAAGGTGAGTAATTTGAAGGGGATGGCGGCCAAATTTAAATCAGGTATGGTTTTTCCTTTCTGTAGGTATAATCTGAGCTTTTGATTGCACCTCATATATATATGATATACAATATACTGTAAATGATAAAAACAAACTCAGAAATATTCAAAATCAAGATTTAGTGCCCATACTGTACTCTAGGGTAAAGTTTGGTATTATCTTTACATCACCTTGTATTCAAACCCTGAAAATGTTCGTAAAACTTTTATTAAAAAACAACTTACTTTGACAGCTTGTTGTTGATTTTTGGGTAGAATTCTCTTTCACAGCTTTAAAATAATGCTATGGGACGTGGCTGAAAAAGCCAGGAGAAGTGTTGGCAGCAACCATCATAAATATATGATACATGACTACAACAAATTAGAACTGAAATTTTAGCCTGGCACACATTAATTCTCCTAAGAGATAAAATATTGATTGCGATCGATACAGAGTAGTACAAAAAACTGAAAAACAGTGAGTTTTACAAACTACGTGAAGTCTCAGTGGTAGCTGTGTTTACAAGAACCAAGCAAGAAGCACATACAAAAACAAACTATACACTTACAGTACTGTATGGTCTGGCTTCACTACAAGCACATGCAGACGTGTCTCACAAGCACACATGGCCACATCAAATGCATGAAGTGAAACAAGCATATGTGTAAAATTCCTTTGAGAAAAAACTTATTTTTCAGAGACAGACCCAAAATACTCAACAGTGGCTAAGTGTGCACATTTCCTGTGAACACATAAACACATGCATAACGTTCTCTCCCAAACACAAACAAATGCAATGTGAAGTTTTCTCAAAAACACAAACTCGTAAATACACATGAGGCCTCTGACAAATGCATAACAAAACCTGCATGTGTCAAGCCCTCCACAAACTTATGCATTTATGCATGAAGGTTCTCACATGCACACACGTGCAGAGCTGCTGTCTGCCTCCCACATGTAGTGTTTGTGACGCATAGGAAAAGTCATTAGACCCGCACTTCCTCTCCAAACAGAAGAAAAAGAAGAAAAGACCGTCTTACATGAAACACACAGGAAATGTGTGGGTGACTGCCTGTATGTAAGTGTGTGTGTGTGTGTGTGTGTGTGTATGTGTCAGTTTGTATATTTGTATGTGCATGTGTACACCCATGTCTCCCAGACTGAAGTTCTGCCCCAAGGGCTGGTGACCAAGGTCTTGTAATTGCTTGCCTTTGATTGCTCTCATTGAGTAGACTACAGCAACAATTACAGCCAATTAAAACACACGGCTAAGGCTTGACTTGCTCAGCAAAGTCGCATACCATGATCTTGTGGGTTCAGTATTTGTCCAAACCCTTACCCCCCCGATTTCCAGATTTAGACTTAACCGAATTATATTAAACTGGAAACAACCCACTATAATTATATAATGTCAAATATGTTTTTTTTTTTTTTTTAAGAATAATCATCATTTAAAATGTGCAGCAAAGGTGGAAATACATTCTAACATGAACTCAGTCTATCACAAAACTGGCTTTAAGCATTAATTTACAGCATCCCTGATTCAACATAAAATAATGGCAGAAAACACATTACAGTGCTGATCAGGCTGGATGTGTTTTTCAAATTAGTCAACAAAATGTAAAACATCTCAAACCATGTATGGCTTCAACTGTAGATTTCTGAGCTTCACAAGTTTCATTTCTCTCTACACAAAGGTAAAAACAGTTAGAGCTTCTGCTTTTTAATGGAACTCATGGTTATAATTGTGTAACTAATCACTTGACAAACAACGGTGTGTGCGTGTGTGTGCATGTGTGAGTGTGCGTCTCGTTTATGTTCCTATACACAAGCTTAAATTTTGCATAACGTCCAAACCAGCACTTCCCTGTGTTTCTGACTGTGCGTGGGTGCTTGTTTATCTGCATACTCAGTCAACATCAACAGTCTGTGGCGTGTCTGTGTATGAATGTTGTGTATATGCTTGTTGAGTAGGTATATATATGTGTGTGGGTGTGTGTGCGTGCGTGTGAAAAAGAGAGAGAGAAAGAGAAAGAAAAAGAAAGAGAAAAAAAAGAGAGAGAGTTCTTCTCCAAATTGGCCCAAAGTCAATTTAAATAAATGATCCACTGCAGCAGCTTGTGAGAAAATGTGCGAGACAAGGAGAACAGGAAGAATTTAACAGAAAAACAGTAGCTCTTAGAAATCCAAAACAACAAAGACAGGAAGAGAAGACAGAAGGAGGCAGAGGGTGAATCCTGGGGTTTGGACATCTGCTGAAGCTTCAGAAAACTCAATCACTTCATGACTGAAGGTGGAAGTCTTACCTGTCTGCACTAAATCATGTCAGATTACACACACATACACACACACACACACAATGCCGTGAAGACAGCATAGACAGGTGAAGGGCAGCTTTCCTGACTGCCATGGGGAAGAGTACTCCCCCTTTCTCTCTCTCTCACACACACACACACACACACACACACACTCACCAGTGGATTAATTTGGACACTGCGTCTCATCTCTGCCTACCTCTGCCATGAACATCTGTTACCTCAGCAGGATCCAAACTGCTAATAAACACACAAACGCATGCTTGTGTGCACAGACACACACACACACACGCATTATCTCTGTTTCTCTATCTCACACACACATACAGAGACACTTCTCCTTCAGTCACAATAGACAGCTAAATTTGGCCCAGTCTCCATGTGTTACTGCACTGTTCCAGTATTTTGTATATAGCTGTCTGTCCACATACACACCTACACCCACAGCTAACCAGCACAACTAAGACTTCCACACTTCTACTTTTTGTATTCACTTGCTTTTATGCCTATCCATGTTCATACAATACACACTGATCCTTATGTGATAAGAAATTGTATTATGATGTAAGAACTAAGACATCTGTCCCTTATGATTCCTTGGAGTATAACTTTCTTCATTGCTAACAGCAAACAGTCTCTCAGGTGCTGTTTATTGGCACATGAAAAGAGAAGAAGGTCTGTGCATGCAAGGTTCACCTCTGATTATTCCACTCAGAGTTGGAAATCCCCCCCTCACAGCAGACACTAAAACATGCAGGTGTTACAAACTGTAATCATTAGCTTTTGAACTTAAGGCTGAACATTTTGTGTTGGACTGTTCAAAGGGAAAGTTTTAGTGTTTTCAATTTATAATCTGGAAATTTGGTTTCAAAGGTGTTTATGTGTGTGTGAGAGAGAGAGACAGAGAGAGGGAGAGAGTCGCTAGTTTCAGTTATTCTTTTTGTTCAACAACTCCAACTTTTCTGTAAATATTTGTCAAAAACTGCTTGACAACCACATGTTCCACAAACCTCTGACGTATGTATTTTTAAACTGTGTTACATCCTCAAACTGGCATACTTTCTGTTTAAAGAGGACAAGACCATGAGATATATTGAAGGGAAAGTTCATTTCAAATATAAATCAATGAAGCAGAGTGAGAAAATGGAACCAAAACAACATTAAGCTTAAACCTTAAAACATATTCCAACATGAACATGAAAGCAAACAATCAATCAGCTTATGGACAATTATTTGTTACACATATAGAAAGTTTTGCTGGTTAGCCACATTGGGGTGCTCTCAAACTGTGGTAAATGTTTCATGCTCTTCACTTTCACATTCAAACTTGGTGTTGTGGGTGTATGAAATTAATACATCAGCAACTGTAAACAGCCTGCACACAAAATGATGTGATAACACCATTTTGAACTTTCACAGAACTGTTGCATCTAAAATGTCAGTGTGGGCTGTGGGAAAACAGCACATAGTTGCATGCTAAATGAAGGGGCTACCAGCAGTGGTAGCCCTCTGTTGCAATTTCCCGGCTGTTAGCTAAACTTAATAGTTTTATATCCTCAAGTCCACTAGTTCGGTAGTTCTTTGCCTTGTAATATAGTCTCTCTCTCTCTCTCTCGCTCTCTCTCTCCCTCTTTTCATATATATATATATCTATACACACACACACACACACACACACATACATACATATATGTGCTAACAATAAATTAGACCAGTGTTGTTCATTTCTCTAAAACACTGCTAGATTACATGTATATTCAGAATTTCTTGTATGTTTTTATGCATTCAATATTACCATCTCTCTCTATTACCAAACTCAGTAGCTGTAATTTAAAAGGTTATTAGTGTATATTGCCTGTAAAAAACACATTAGCTTAGTGCCTTACCTTGGCAATCTAATTCCCCTGAATGTTCCCATTGTAGAGGTCTGGAGCCAGGGAGGATTCCTCCAGTGTTAATTAAACCGTCTGTCTTGCAGAGAATTAAGGTCGTGATCTCCCAGACCTCACTGCTCCCACACTCCCTGAGAAGAAAGGAGAGAAGAAAAGAGACTTAATGAAGGAATAAAGGGATGAAATGACTTAATGAACCGCCTAACGAGGCCTGCGGCCGTTTAATAAGGGCTTATTAAAGCTTAATTAGAGCAATAATCCAGCTTGTTTGGAGTCATTCAGTGTTGACTTGTGGCTGATTGTGTTTTTATGGTAACTGGGTAAACAAGGAAACGTTATCATTCCACAGGACGGAAGACAAGTTCAACAGTGTGTGAGTGTGTGAGGTCATGTGTGCATGTGTGGTGCCACAAAGAGGGACTCCAAGGTGAGAGCTTCAGATGACCTTCCTGTCACATAGAGATCCTACAATCACATGTTAAAGTTTGATTCACATCCACCACCCAATTAAAACACTCTTCCAATAACCATATTACTCCATAGATGTCAAGGTAGCTCCTTTCATCAACAGTTAATGATCAGATTTTCAGCATCTTCAAGGCAACCAGCAAAAGCTTTGTCATGTAATATCCTCACATCACTCGGCAGGAGCTGGAGCTCAAGGCACCAGACATGCTACTTATAGTAACACACTCCATGCAGTCAGATAGATCCTTTACTTTTTCACTTATTATTTACTGACTCACTAGTTTTCTGGCTAATTACATAACTACCAAACAATAAGGTCTGACTGTAAGATCATGCCATAGGATCTAATACACAGAAGTTGCTTTATGGACCTTGGCAAATGAGTTACGTGGTTTGTATAACCCTAATGATTCAGCTGGCAAACTACTTTCCTCATTGATTTTACCACAATACACAATGTTTCCTCTATAGACATCACCATGACTCACATGAGTCAGAGACCACGCTGCATTGTGCCAGAGGGCACATCCTAAGAGAGTGTAAGGTATATAGCACACATGAGGCTTCAGATTTTCATTATTCAGACAGTGATGCCATCACCCCTCAGAGGACTGAGTCAACCTCACAGTGTGCTGTATCCTACTGGTATGTGGCTGTTCAACTCTGATCTCATTACTATGGCTCTCTGCTCTGTGATTCATTTTATATCAGTGATTCAGATTGTTAAAGTTCCCAAAATCCAGTGGTCCCAACAATAAAAGGAATTACTCATCCTTCTTCCTGATAATGTGAGATCCCCAGACGACCATGCTTACAACATTCTGAGCCATACAGTGTGCATATAATATGCTGATTCAAACTAACTACATTGTAAATGTGGCCACCCCTGTAATGTATGTGCTTGATCCACACACAAAAAGGCAGTGCACACAGACACAGATCTAAATAGCAGTATATAATTCTAATATTTCAATGATATACTATGGAATGATGTATTTAAAAAATAGGCCAGGAACAAAATTATGCTATTGGCAGCATCCTATGTGCAGGGACCTGTATGGAGTTCATCATCTTATCTATCATCATGATCAGGATTTCTGGATCAAGACTCAGACTTTTGCAAACATACCAACTCAAAAAGCTAACAGCTGTAATTCACACTTTGAATGCAATCAGCATTTCAAGGACAGATCCAGTCCCAAAGTGTTAGTAGCATAAATGACACTGAAAAAAAAAATAATAATAAAAAAATTAGGCCGGGGCCTGGTTGTAGTGACTGGCAAGTGAAAAGCAGCACAGCCAAGAGTTATAAGTTGAAACTTCTTGTCAAACAAGCTTCTAAGCTTACCTCTCTCTAAACCTTAATATTGCCTTAATATAACTTATTTATTTTTTTATATCCCCACATTGACATTTGAAGAAATAAAATTGGCTACGAGAGACTGTGATGTCAACATGTATAGCAAGACAGAAGCAGTGATCCCTCAGTACAATGAGAATTTCCTTGGAATCAGCACCTAATGATCATTAGATGAACTACTTAGGAAGAGAATGAAATGAGCAACTAGCCTAACACAGTGTGTTAGAGTGGCTAAAAATGACATAAACACTGACATGTGGACTAGACAAATTCACACACTGACGATGAGTACACTATATACTGTATGTATGACTTAGGTGGCAGGGAAGTTTTGTATTTTCAGGTTAGAATTGCTTTACATAAAAGTGACAGAACATAGATAGTCCCTGTGGTAGAAATTTGCACACCCACCACACATTGGCACATTTAACCGATGCATATTGCTTTAGCACGATTCACGCAAGATGACATCACTTAGCTGTCAGCTCTCTGCAAACACACACCCCACCGCTGTAGTTGTGTGTGTGAAAGTGCATGCACAAGTGTGTCTTTGGCATTTGTGGCATGTGGCATATGGCATTTTTTTGGTGGCACATCATCTACCACAAATACACACACACAGACACACACACACACACATGCTGTGTCTCCCTCTCTCCTTAGGAAACCACTAACAGCTAACAAACACACACCTTTCTAGCACTGTGGTCATCATTTCCCACCATGCTGTCACTTTCAGGGTGCTAATCCACCAGAGGAGTTCTACACACAACTATTTAAGTCAGGTAACATTTCCCCAGCCGGTAAGATTTAATTCATTTTGCCTGTAGCACTTTTGGTTGTAGTTTAACACAGCAGAATCACCCTCAAGCACTTACAGCAGACGAACCCCTGCTTCTTAGTTTCGCAAATTTACTTCCTGGGATCAAAACCACTTGGAGGCTGGGGGAGGCTTAATAATCTGTGTTCAGATCCAAACACTATGAATTTTAGTTTTTTAACCTTGAGCTCTTTAATGTGGTTATGATTTTTCAAATGCTTTCGACTTTCTCATTTCCCCATTTTTATATTAGTTTCAAGTTTTACACTGGGTTCCCAACGTCTGGGAATTATGTCATTTAGCCCGAGGGCAGACTGAAGTCACACTCCAGAGGGTTATTAAACAACTTTAGACATTACAGTGTAGATACACTTGGAACATTGAGCGGAGATGTGTGACAGCATTTCATAAGGAAGGTTTGAACCCTTACAGTTACAGTTCATGGACCGTGTCTCTGGCAAGTCTGCCGTTCTGCTAAAACACTTCAATCCCCTCCATTTATTTCCAGAACGCCAAACAGCTGACGAGTCCTGCAGAAGGGCCAATGATTTCCATTGTTCTCATATATTTCCCCTCTTCCACACATATGTCAATTTTATGTCAGAGGATTAGGGATGCCATTTATTGTTCTGCAGCATGAGAATGATGTCAACTTTCCTACAGGGCCTTTTCTGTGAGATGTAGACAGCAAAGCAGCTGACAATTCCTGCAAGGATGCCAACACATCACATCATTTACAAAACCACTTCCCTGCTCTTCAGCTTGGTCCATCATACACTGGAGAGTTAAAGAGAGGAAAAAAAAGAATGATGTCATGTTTCCAGCAGGGCTTAAAAATCTCAGAGTTATTATGCCAGTGCGCTGAACTGTGGGAGATGATGATGATGGTGCTGGTCAGTGCAGTGGTCATGGTGGTGTTGACAGTGATGATGTAATCTACCCTAAAGCCTCTTCCCTTTTAGTTAAACAGCATAAACGGTTTACCACTTCTCTATTGGTAGCACTGTAGAGGAAGAACAGGTGTTTACAAGGCTTCAGCTGATATACCCCTTTTAATCAAAAAACACTCCTAATGTCCTTACTAATGTGCCTATTAATATTAATATCATTAATGTACCATAAATTGGAGGGGAAATTAAGTTTACTTTGAATTATTACATGATGTATTGGTCTTACAATGTTCACCAAAAAATAATAGCCTCTTATCAACTTTTTAATATTCATAAACATCCTCAAATTATAAGAAAATTATTGTAATCAGACTGGTTAAAATATTTAGTAAGTTGATCATGTGATACAGTACCAGAGCTTTTATGCTGGGAATGTAAATACAGTAATACTGGTTTATGTTAACTTTATGTATTTACTCCACCCACAATATTACATCATCAGATAACACATACAGTAAATATTAATTTTGGAAAGTTATTACATTTTATGGCACTTTTTAAATCATCAGCTGAAACATGCCTCTCGTGACAAGGAATTAAAATATTAGGCATTACCAGTGGTTTTCTGAATAGAGGCTACATCCTCTGGTGAAGTCTAAACTGTAGGCTCCAGTGCAGAAGAGTCAGTCCATCCTCTATTGCCCTACTCAGCAATGATGAGACGCCGCGCTCACTGTTTGTATTCTCGTCAAAAGCAATTACTTCAACATGCTTGAGTTTCTAATGTGAGTGGATTACAGTGGAGCATCCTCCCCTGCTCCAGAAAAACTGTAGCCGTCATTATTTCCATTGTTGTCAGTCTTTCTAAATTTTCACTTATTTCCAAAGATTCCCTGTTATTTTCCAGTTCCACCCCTGTGTGTTAGTCCTAAACTATAAATTATGTCACTGCCACTGGGCTTCTTGCTCATTATGACTAAACTGATAACACATGCAGAGGAGCTTTAACTGTTAAAACATTTCAACACTAAACAGCTGACTGTGCCGGAGCTCTTAAAGGGCTAGCACATGTAAAAATCAATTTGAGGCTAAAAATCTATTTCTTTAGCCATGCTCTGGTAAAACACATCAATGTAGGCCAGAATGTTAGCATTACTTTCATACTCTAAAGGTTGCTACTGTTGCAAGCATGAGATGTTCAAAGCTCTCACTGAGATTCTGATTTAACACACAGTCTGATTCAGATATTGGACTTATCACCCCAGCTTTGGTCTCTAACAGATCAAACCAACAAATGTAGTGTATTTTTGAACATTTCCGAATAGTGTACTGAAAAGTCAAAGCTGAGGTTTGCACTTCAACAGTTTGTGCACATCTTTATCTTTGTTTGTTTCCACCGGTCTCAGTTGTTTTCAACAATCTCTCCCTTTTCCTACATTTTCCAAGTTACACCCCTGTGTGTTAAAACTATATCTAGTTTTACACAAGGCATGATGTCATTCTGCCTGCGGGGCTTTCCCACATTCATGGCTCAGCTGATAACACATGTGGTGGAGAACTGTTAAAACACATGGGTGTGTATAAGTTTTAAACTCCTAACCCATATCAACCCTCCCTGAGAAATAGAATGAGGAGGGGGCTTTGGCAAAGAAAACAGGGGACCTTTTCTCCCCCGCAGGCAACAGCTTTAATGCTCATCTAAATTGTGATTATCTTGGCTGAAAACAGTATCCTAGCCCATGTTGATGCAGACAGGCTACAGCTGTGCTTCACTCCATAAAACCTCCAAAATTTCACTTTAGTCATTCCCTTTACCATGCTGATTTACAGAACTACAAACTCCACCTGAATACATCTGCAGGAGTGCAGTGTCATTTAAATGGTCAAACAGAGCTAAGCTGTTGAATTCCACATACTCCGGTGCCTGGGAGTTTTTTGACTCAAGCATACATTGTGGTTTGCACACATGATCCACATTGCTGTACAAACTAAAAACTGCTTCACCAAAATCCCAGTGAGAAGTCAAATCCTTTCACTCACTTAATCCATGCTGTGAGTCAGGGTAACTAAAGTAGACTCTAGGGATGATTTGGGGATAACATCTGACTCACCAACCTAGTCTTTTGTGGTGTGCACCAGTAACCTATTCTTATTCTTTGTCAAACACTGTAGAACTAAACAAAGTCTGGTGCAGAGTAAATAGTGAACATAGTCTCGTGCAGCTGTAGAAGATGAGGAAAAATTAATGCTGACTTTAGCAGTATGTGCAAGAGAGGGGAGGGAGGGGCACTCTGAAACGAATTCAAGTCCCACTGGGACACTCACAGGATAAACTCAGCTGATATGGACCCTTGAGAGGAAGTTTGGACTTGTTTATCAAGGAAATGACATCACTGGGCTTGGATCAGACAATGAGCTCATGCAGACAAGATAATGGCTGAGAGAGAGAGAGAGAGAGAGAGAGAGAGAGAGAGAGAGAGAGAGAGAGAGAGAGAGAGAGAAAGAAAGAGAGAGAGAGAGAGAGAGAGAGAGAGAGAGAGAGAGAGAGAGAGAGAGAGAGAGCGAGAGAGTGGGAGGGAGAGAGAGAGAAAGAGAGTGGGAGGGAGACAGGGAGAGCAGTGTTTGGTTCATGAAAGGTGAACAAGTTCACCATGGTTATTTTAAACTTCAGAGTCCAGTGCTTAATAGATTTGGTAAATGACTGCTTAGCAACATTGGCTGACTTTAGTTTGATAGCATTTGATTAATAGTTTTTCTCTTAATTTGCTGGCCACAAACAAATATTCAGTGTAAAAAATTTAGGCCACACAGGGAGGATATGAGGAATTTTTCATTAGTTGCCTCAGTGCAGCACACACAGTGTAGTTTAAAATGCACATTTATATGATGTTAGAGGATTGGATTATGACACAAGTCATACGACACACAAGTCAATTAGTTATTTCCTCAACAAACATTCTATGCAAGCATAAATACGACAGGTGGTAAAGATTTATCAGCACTATGTGATATTGCACAACATATGTGTGTCAAAACCTCAGATCTCTGGTGTTATTTGTAGATTGAATAGACATAATGAGCTTGAGCAATGGAAAGATGAAAATATATTCCATTCACATTTCAGAGTGTGAGTAAAATATGGTGAGGAATTTCAATGAATTTCTATACAGAACATTTAATCTTCTTGGGCAACCTTGACTCCTGAGGGATTTGGATAAACAAGATTTTACACTGAGTAAAAATTATTAAAAGATAAGCAACCTATTTCTGTTTCTGTATTGTACAAGTCTTTTTTTTTTTCTTTTAATGTTGCTGTTCCAGGCCTATTCACTCACACAAGGGACCATTACAACTTTCCAAAACAACATTCTGTTGCTCTGCACTTTCTATAAACTGCTCTGTGACGACCTCTAATTGTCCCAGGGATTGGGACAGCATGATTGAAAATAAAAACCCTTCACGCCGAAAAAATGACTAGAGGGGGTTTGGAGGAGCTGTTGGACCTCCCAAGAGCAGAGCTGGACTAAAGCCCAAAAACAAAGCTTGTTGCTGGGTTAAGGATCTTAGAATATGCCCTGGATTACAGAGCCAGAGAGCCAGAACATGCCCGGGGACAGTGGTGGAAAACTAATACTGATTTTGGCTAAAGAGGGATACTGGCTTTTTCGAGAGACAGTTTTGTTGTTAGGATAATGACAGTAGTCAGGGGATAAAAATAATGGATTTTAACAGGGGGAGTTTGCTGTTAGTCAACAGCTGGTTTATAGTGCAGGAAACTGCTTTCCCCACATTTATACGTGAGTGTTGGGCAAATATAATTAGAAATGATCACCGCTGCTAAAAGAAAACAAAAGTGTGATGTATATTTTCTAAGAGAAATACTTCCAGCGTTTTGTCAATCAGAAATTCAGATGCAAAGCATAGAAACTGGCACAGTGATCAAAAGTTAAAATAATGCTGATGTGAAAAAGGAGTCATAATTTGTGGAGGATTTAAAAGGGACAAATGCAGGCATTTAAATTCACAATAACAGCAAACACAAGGTTTCAGTTTTAAATCAATAAAATGAAATATGAGAATATCAGCTTAAATAATCACCAAAAGGGCTTAAAAACTAAACATAATTAAACTGTATGGCCACCACAGTTAAGCACACTGGATTCCACAACTCCATCAGCAACTTCCAGGAAAATCGTACAATGTTAATACATTAATTACAGTCAAACTGTACATATAGACTGCACCATAGTCATGTAATTTCAAGTATGAGAGAAGAGATACATATTACACGACTATGCGAGGGTTCACTAGCTGAAGTTGTTGCTCAAGAGAAGAGGAAGACATGATTGGGTAAGCAAATTCAGCTATGGGAAAGATAGTCATTGTTGCACCAGTGGTGAACACACAGATCAGTGCAGGTAAAAAAGAAAGTTAACAACAAGTCTGGTATATTATGCTATAGTTCAAACCTCCAGAATAAGGAGTGATTTGTAATTAGTTATAGGTTTTACTTAACACTTAGCTCTTTTGGCTAGTGTAGCATCACAGTAATGGCCACTATGGGGACCAGCAGTGAACAGAATGTTCTTATGGCCATGAGGTTCAGGGAAGCAAATCCCCCCCAAAAAAGTAAATTACAGCACTTGAACATATAATAACTCCAGGAATGTGCTACTCATCACAGAACAATGTTCATAGTGTGAGGGTATCTGAGGGTGGATTTGTTTTTAAAGATGCATGCTTCAGTGTTCCAGCCTATAGATTTCTAACAAATACTATGTATTTCTAATGAAAACATTTTCAAAGGCCTGTCAAGGATTTTCTTTCCAGGTCTGACGACAAAGAAGTAGAGAGAGTTGATTTACACAAACAGAATGGTCCCATCTGGTCTGATTAACATATTACACTGCTAATGCTAACTTTTAATGGTGTGATCATCTCACACGCTCATTTTCACTGAATCCTTAATGCAAAATTAGCATATTAGAACAACATATTGTCTCTCACTAGCTCGGGGGCCTGATGCAAGGTGGTGTCAGATTCCATTTTTGTCTTACTCCACAGTTTGAACAGTCAACAGTGGTGTTCATTTAGACCTGCAGAAATAAAAATTGTATAAAATGTGTCCTTGGACAGTAATATAATTTGGTTTATTGTGTGTTTTCACAAGAAGTTTAACAGAATTGTCAAAGTTAATCAAACCAGTGACACATTTTTTTTTCTGTTCATGATACACTCAGAGTAAACACAGCAGCTGTTATTAATGTGTATCCAGGTGAGTTAATGTTATTGCTTCTGTGTTCTGTAGCAGCAGCATCAAAATGCATTTTGGGAAAATGACAGTATATTTTGTTATTTAAAAAAATCCTGCATCATTTTTTAATTCAGCCAAACCATCTTCTTTTTTTAAAAAGCAGAGAACTTTCCAGGAAGAGATGTTAGATGTGAAATCTAATAATTGAAATGCATGTTGCACACAGCCTGCAGTCTCACTGACCCCCCCCCAGACACACACACACCCATCTGCCCCTCCACACACAGCAAAACACCGTCCTCTGCAGAATCTGTCGCACTAATAAGTCACAGCATCTCTTCATGCACGGAAGAGGAAACATAAAATAAAAATGCAAACGCCGGCAACAGCTTTTTAATGTTGCTATAAATCAGGACACACCATCAAAGGTAGCTGGTAGCTGTACTGGAATAACTCCCTCTGTTAACACAGACACACACTCACACACATTTAAACACACCATAGATATCTATCTATCTATCTATCTATCAATAGATAGATAGATAGATAGATAGATAGATAGATAGATAGATAGATAGATAGATATTATTTGCACCAGTTCTTTGAAAGTTACAGTGTGTGTGGTACAGATAAGAGCTCTGACGAGTGTTTGTGGCCCTCAGTCACACAGGCCTCAGACCACCACTGGAGCTGATAATAACTCCAGCTATCAAAGCAGACAGGCTTTCTTTTCAGCCCAGAGAAAGACGGAGAGGGAGAAAGCGATAGCAGAGCAGAGGACAGGTGGGGTGAGGGAGGGGGAGGGAGCCTACATATTTCACCTCCATTCACCTGCTGACATGGCCTCTCAAAGAAACCTTTCATTAGACCTTCAGAGGAGTCAGCTTAGCCTGTCCAGTGCCGTCAATTTAGTTGTCATATTACACTGGCTCACTTTCTGCTCTTTCATCTAAAGGGGTTTTTCATCTCATGATTTTCATATGGGAGGATGGGCAACAGAGGTGTACGTGGTGGAAACCTCAGAAGGCAAACCATCTAATACATCAGTTAAGTGATTTATGGTTTGCATGGTTAACCTGCACACACCTGAATCCACTCCTGCAGAAAAAGTGCTTATGGAAGTGACACCTTGAAAGAGAGTCTTTCAGCTATTCATCACTTTGGGAAAGGCTTCACTCCAGCTTTTATCATTCAGGCATATTTGATCTAATATAATCTATTACTCTTGGCAAAACAGCTTTAAACACCTCTGCATACAGTGCTTCCTTAACTGTGATCCAGGGCTTAAAATGGGCCATGACACATATTTTATTTTATTTTTTTCAGGTTTAGATTGACAGAGCTAAACAGCCATGGTTCATTACAGATTTGAACAGGCTCTTCTTGGGTTTGGGTGGGGCTAGGCTCAATCTTTCTTGGCTGGGTTCAGCTTCACTGCAGATATGTGTGGTTCACATATGGGATCTCAATGGGTCCTTTCAGAAGGTGATAATTTAGTCTGCCAACACCTCTTCTAAATCATTAACTTTAGGGAAAGTTAGCCAAGCCAGCTTATTTTTTCACATAGTTGTGCAGTGAGAGGAATGCTTAAAGCATACACAGACAGAGAGAGAGAGAAAGAGAGAGAGAAATAGGTACAGAGACAGAGAGAGAGAGAGAGAGAGAGAGAGAGTGTGTGTGTGTGTCTCCCAAAGCTTTCACCTTAAAATAGAGCACATCAATAACATTCTGATGTTGATGTAAGACTTCTGAGGATTGGCTGATTTAACTTTCCAGAGATCAAGCTTAAACTACCCTCCTGTCTCTCGCAAAAGTTTTAGGCCACCCACATCATATAGAGACTCTCTCTATACTCTACAGCTAAAGAGTAGTGTCAGCAACTTTTCATACCATCCTTCTGCCTCTCTTTCTCTTTTTTCTTCCACCGTCACCCTGTCAGCGAAATGACCTTCAGAGTTTTTATTACTGCACAGACCAACTCACAGGGTCTGCAACACAGCTATTAAAAGTATTTATACTTAAGCTCTCTTTTTTTCTCTTTTCCTTAACTTAAATAGCAGACTTTTTAAAGAGCTGCCCCACCTGTGACCAATTTCAACACAGAATTCCTGGACAAAATGGGCATAACATGCAACGAAAATGAGGGAATAGAGTGAGGGGACAGGGCACACCCACTATTTGCACATACACAGCCACACACACAGTCTCACCGCACTGTTTTCATTCAAATTGAGCAGAGTTGACAACCAAGAGACACCATAAAACTTCACAGCCCCACTGTTTATTGAGCTCCGGTTTGCGCAAATATCAAAGCTTCTTACCCGAACAGCTGAACAACTTTGCTTACAGTGGCCCAGTTGAAAACCGGTAAGTATAGTAACTAACATCCAATAGTGAAAGCACTGTCACTACAACAGACAAAGGTGTATATTGCACAACTAGGCTAGGAAAGTTTTTTTTTGTAATCACAGCCCTACAGCACCTCAGAGGTCCAAACGACAGGATATAGCCTTAAAAGTACCTAAATCAACATTCTGAGATGTCTACCATGCTCATCGCAAAGTTGCTGAGTTGAGTCTCAACACAACAACTTTGCTGGAGTCCATGTCTGTGGCACCACTATTATTGGAAATGGGACAAAGTTACAGCATCTCAATTATGGAGGGTGGACTTAATCACAGGCTTGAATAAATATCCCAATCCCAATAATTTATTAGCCATGCAGAGATAATGTTGAACAGCAAAAGGCAATGAAGGATTATACTGTGCTGCCCTCTCCCTATCCCCACTGCAGTGCCGTTATTCTGTAGCCAAGCTTGACCTCTGACATCAATAAAACACAGCATGTCTACAGGGATAAATAAAGCATCATATTATAACTGTTACAACACATTCAAACACAAGACCTCTTTGAAAGGAGCCTTACAGACAGATGATCTTCATGTGACAACTACAAGAGGCTTTTATACAGATGCAGAGATCACAGAGATACAGTGGGGACCAAATGTCTGAGACCATTTTCCTATTCACTTGAATGAATCCCTCTGTACATGACCTACTCTGTTTTCTTTTGCATCCCATCCCTGTATTTGGTACCATTAGACTTTTAGATGTTATTCTCCCTGCAATTTCCCATCATGTGACTGTTTTCTATTAAAGCTTTTCAACTAAACATGCTGTGTCAGAAGTGTATATATCTGCCAAAGACACCTAAACTACTACACTACACTGTAGGAGGGACAAGACAGTTTTCGCATTACAGCAAATATCATGCACTGATGTCATTTATTTCTGTTAAGACAAACATGATCAAATCCAAGTCCCGTAAGATAAAAATGAACACAATCCGGGTCGTGAGGGGTCATAGTGTGGCCAAACAACTGCACACACACTTACAGACTTTCATCCACAGAGACACAAATAGACAAACAAAAACCAACATACAGGCAAACACACACATGCAGACAGACACGCACAAACACACAGAGTTTGGCCACCCAGGAAGAGGGAGAGAGATGGAAACTTTAACTGTGTTTATAACCTAACTCTGGATTATAGGGTAGGCTGAGACAGTGAGGGAGAGAGGGAGAGAGGGAGAGAGAGGGAGAGGAGTTTCAGTTGCTCAGCTGTAAATAATTAAACTGCAGCTCTCCCCTGCTCTTTTCCTGTCTCTCCTGCACACGCACACACACACACATGCACAGTAACCTCTATTATGTTTATTTTAACTTCCCTTCCTGATATATATTAGTTGTCGATTTTACAGAGAACTAGCACAGCAGGCCCATCTTGTTAAAATGCAAGGTGTGTGTGTGTGTGTTTGTTTGTCTGTGTGTGTGTGTTTGTCTCTGTGTGTGTCTCTATGTGGTTACTGAGTTATATCAGGTAAAATGGAATGTCTGCCATAGCAGGTTCCACCACTGTTGTTAAACACACACAAACATTCAGTATTGTCCATCCAAAGTTACAGTGTAAAGCTTGTCTAGTCTTCAAAGTCATAGACACGGAGCAGGGTGAGTGACACATTGGCGGATTAGAGGTCAGTAACCTTCCCCCACTAAACCAGTTTTGGCTGCAACAAAAATCATTTTGAAAAGTTTGAACGCCACTGTGCATAAAAGTCAGCTGCAAACCATTTACTGTGGAGGCTGTAGAACTAGCTGCCAACTCTTAAACAGCATGTCTTATTGGCAGAGCTAACATATCTAAAAGCCTTATAGATGAAAGACTTATACTGTACAAGGTGCAAGCTCATAAATGCATTTATAGTGTGAACAAGCCTAGGAAGATTACTTTTGGAATGTAATCAATTACAGATTACCTGCTCAAAACCCTAGTCAGTGAGGCATTTCTTTGGAACTGCATAACTGCTTGGAAGATAAACAGAGGTTGGTTTTCCAAGCAATGGGAGTGGACCAAAAAATTAACCCACTCATAGATTTCAGTGATTCTCTACATGACAAATACTGACATGTTTTAATGAGCTTGGGGGCCGGGATAAGGGGAACAGAAGTGATTCATGTGTAGCACAGTGATTGCACTTAAAAAGCAAATGCAAAAATGTTGCATTTTGTAACAGCTTTGAATGGCATACACTGCAGAGATGTATCAGTTTTTATTAGATGCTTAAAAGATGGGAGTCAAAAAGAGCATCCCATCCAAGCAACTGCCTCTTTCTTTTAACTAAAAGGCTCAAAATTACAAGTTACAGAATAGTTTAAATGTTGATCTTTTAATATTTTGAACGTGGCCTTTCTCAGATGCTTGTTTTGGAAGATTTTTCTTTCTTTTTTTTTTTAAGGCAAAAATCCAACTCAGGCCAAAGCAGCATAAACTATACACACTTCTCTCACACACACCAAGCAATGACATACACACAAACACACTCACTTGGTGTATCCTGAGGAGCCTGCCAAGCAATGCAGGTCCTGAGCCAAGGATTTACACTGCTAGAGGTTAAGGGTTCAGTGCATGTCCAATGTGCAGTTAACTAGAAATATTAAAATACACAAACTTAAAATACACAGATACACATACATGCAATCCCATAGTGCCCTAAAGGCAAAAGTGTCATGAACTCTCAGGACTTTTAAGACTTGAGTACTGTGTACTTTGACATAGGATCATCCAACTGTTATATCGGATATAATGACTATTGTTCATCTGTTTTTCTTATCCACTGTTTTTGAAGTGCTGTTCTGACGTCTCCTCCTTTGTTCACTGTCCTTTGATTCCCAACTCTACCTCTCCTCTCTGCTTTTAAATCTTCATCACCCACTTGCTGCTCATGTCCTCCTGCTCCTTTAACGACACCCTGTTCCTTTCCTAAATTTTCTCCTCTCTCTTTTTCCCATCTTATCTTGACTTCTATTGTAGTTCTGAATATTGGTGCATGGTGGGGACACAGCATATTAGGTGGGTGAAGGGATGGAGCGATATAAATGATGGCAGAAGCTAAACAATTTCAAGGAAAAGAAAGCTTAACAAAATGGAAATAGGGATATATTCACTCTCCAAAGATAGCAACACTGAGCACAGCAGAGACCTTCAACAGACTTTTTTCTTTTCAACAGACTCGTTATTGCAGGAAAAGCTCAGGTGTGACTAATAACATCAATAATAGGTCTGTTCCATTAAGGTGTGCCAGAGCACAGTGAGGGCTCTAGAACGTTTTACTGCATTATTAATGTTATGTTTGACAAGTTAAGTCTGCTTAAGAAAACTTTCTAATAGAAATAAAAATTCCAGCAAATGCTTTAAGACTCCCAAATGCTACAAGTGTATTCTCAGCAACAACAAGAAGCAACAACTCAGTATCTGTAAACAGCCAAGTTCGAGTAAAGAATCCATACACCACCTGCTCCTTGAGGAATCACTGGAACTCCCTCAGCTAAACATCTTCAGAGCAGTCAGTGATTCAAGATGTAGATATATAGATTAATCACTTCAAAGCTTCATTTGAAACACCTGTAAACACAGAGACCAGAAGACAGCACAAACTAAAAGAGCTTCAAAACACAGATAAACATTGTCAGAACCCACTAGATTTCCCCAACACACAACTAGACCTGAAAGCTTAAGACCCTAATGGATAAAAAGGCTTACAGACTGGTCAGCACAACGATTTTTGAGTGTAGTACAAAAAAGCCAGTCAGCTATTTTGAAAAGTATTTTGGAATAAAAATAACCATCTCAAACAATACATGCAAACCAGAATTCTCTATTCTTTCTACAGCACCAATGGGATTAAATGGGTTAATTAAGATCCATCATTTGCAATTATCACATAAAAATCAGTAACCAAACTACTAATATTACTAGGCTTGTCAATGACAGAAGAGGAATGGTGATCTCTCTCGTCACCCTAACCTGAGAGAAACTTGCTACAAGCTGTCTGCACTCACTTGCAATTGGTCAACACAGACAGAGGGACCTCTTCCCCAGAGAACACATTGCATTCATGGAGCTAAATTGCCTTTTACACTCCACACATTACAAAAATAATAGAAGCCCCTACTTTCCATAATATGATCACAAACATAAACACCTTTCCTCCAACAGACAACTTAATTTTCACTAGGTAAAGAAAGGTAGTTTGCTCAGTGTAAGATTGTTCTCTATTGTTTGTTTTGCATGGAAGAGACAAACAGAAGGAGGGATTCAGAAAGACTGTGGGATGAGGAAAAGATGACAGGGGAAAGGGTGGAAGAACATGATGGGAGGAGAGTGTTAAAGTGGGGAAAGGAGTGAGGCATCTTGCCAGAGCTAAATCTTGAAAGACGCTACTTTTCATGGAGAGTGGGGGGGGGGAGCCAGTGGACAGGCAGGTCAACCATGTCAAATTAATGACCTTCCTGAGACCTCTCAAATCAACCTGACCAGGTTTTTTCTTGCTGCCCACCAGCTCACTACCTCTTTAAACATCCAGCTCTCACTTATTCTCCCCCCTCCCTCCGTTTCCCCCTGATTTCCCTTTCCATCTCTCCATCACCCATCCACCCCCACGCCACCCACCCTCATTCATCCATCCCATCCATATAATCTCATATCCACACACCCCTTTCTTCCCTTCCTTCACTCTTGCCATAATTCTAACCTTTGCAATGTCAAGTCCTTACTTTTTCATTTGGGTTAGACAATAGACCTCAGTGCCCATTTTACTCTTTGTCATCCACAACAGTAATGATTACAATCTCAATCTCCTAAATGTCCTCATGTAGGAAATACTCAATTTCATTTATAACCTTTAATTTCTCTCTCAATCGCCATAACCTTTCATTTTGCCCACAACAAAAGGACTGTTATGTTCATACTGGCCTGACAAGGATTTATAATGGGACTTATCGTCACAAATAATGGAAATGCTTCACTCTGCCCTTTTACTGCATTTCATGCCAAGTGATAATAATTATGATTAAAAACATCTTTGATAACCAGGTAATTCACGGTTAATATTAAAAGAAAGTACCTGAGGTAGACAACTGGTAGATTTAAGTTTGGACTCAGGCTGGCTATAGGTTCATTCCCTCCATCCACCTTGGAACAACACCTCACTGTGAATAATATTTAAAACTGCTACATTGTCAGTGTATTTCTAAATAAGAAACTGTTGCAAAGAAAAGCTTTCTGTTTTCTAATACAAAATTGTTTTCACAGATTCAAAGTAAATTAAATTCAGCTCCACTTCCTCAACCCAAGACAGATCCACCATAAAAATAAATCCAAATGTTGTGAGGTTAAAAAGCTTTGGCCCTGCAGGGATACAGGATGCTGTTGTCATTACATAAAAGCAATGACCAGGGTAAACGAATCCTATAACCCTTGGTTGTGGGTTAAATTCGCCATGTTTATGTGTCTATGAAAAGCTGAGTGTCATCTCAGTGAACAACACATAGAACTTTGGAGGGTCAACTAAACAAATGTGTAATTAATTAAAGAGGTTATTTGTAAGTTTTCCCTGCCACTGATCATGGTTTCTTGCTGGGAGCATTTGGTGGCGATGGTCGCTTGTCAAGAGCAAAACAAGATGTTAAAATATGCTCTCTGACCAGTGCTACTTCTTCAGGGCAGACAGGACACTACAGCGAGTCACTATTGGAAAGTGACGAGACAACTGGATTACCTGGCAAGTATGCTAGCTTCAAGGAAAAAAGTGATTAAACTAAATGCACAACATTACCATTGCTTTCCACCACTGGAGACAGCTCTCGGCGAGTAAAGGAATGAGACATTTCCTCAAGACTGATATGTACACAACTGTAAATGCTACCGTTGGCAACATAGTAATAGCAAAACATACAAATACCTCCTTCAATATCTTATTTAAGAAAAACAACAACTTGTAGATGATGCCAACAATTCAGTGAAAATGCTTTTGCTGCAGGCATCTGTGAACAAATTCTCCTTGTGTCCCTTTTCACGTGCTATAGACAATTGCTCTCAGTTACAAGTGTTCAAATACATAAGCTCATGGGAATAGCATGGGCAATGTGTTTCAGGGTGTACTTTCACAGTAAGAGGCGTTTAAAGTGTGACCAAATGAATCATTATAACTGTCTGTGACACCTCTCGCCACGTCTGGCCCAAACAAAGCCTCTTTTTCTGCACGCCCCCTTATCTCTGCTATAGCTACCCTTATCTCACAAATGGGCCCCATGCAGACGCACAATCATCATATACATCAATGGCACCAAGGTGGACAAACGCACACAAAGCACACATATCACACACACTAATGGCACTGGACTTGATCTTTTTACTGCTGTCCATTTGCGGTGAAAGACACAGCACATTAAAAAAACAGGGTAGAGAACCTTTTTCGCAGATGAAATGAGAGGCTTGCGTTGAGGCGATCTGTCAAAGCAAGCAAAGGTTCAACGGTGGGTCAGACTACAGGGAGATTTTTTTCACTGTGTTCCCTCTCAAATTACATGGTAAAGGAGAGGAATATAAAAAGAGGAAGGGGGTGATACTAGACAGCTCTGGCATAGAGAGAAAGACTGATATATTCTGACAGAAACATAGAGAGTGAGGCTTCAAAAAGTTCTTTATTTATAAAACCCAGTGTACATTTTTGCTGCAAAATATGTGGACCTTTGCAACATCTTATGGTGATACTAAATGGGGAATGGCCTTATAAAAGACTAATTGGTTCTGGTCATTCTAATAGAGGAAGGTAGAGGTTCAGTGAGAAGTAGAAGAGAGAAGTAGAAAAGAAGCAGTAAGGAAAAAATAAACACCAGTTGGATAGAAGGTCAGTAGGGCAGCATCAACATCAAGGCAATATCTAGCTGTACAATTCTCCCTCTCTTCCTCCATTGCATATTTCTCACTCTGCATGGCTCTCTGATTCAGCTCTCTCATCCTGTTACTCTCTACCGCCTTGTCCTCTTCACTGGATCCTGCTCTCTTTCCTACTCCTCCTGTTTCAAACACCAACATACACACACACACACACACAAGCTACAGAGAGAGTTCAATCACCAACTGAAAATGACCGCAGGCACTGAGAAAGAAGAGAAAGACATTGTGCGACTGTGTGACGGGGGGTAGAGAGAAGTAATGAGACAGAGAAAGAGAGGTGGGGAGGGGTTCTGGAGCATGTGACAGACGCGGAGGACAGCGAATGAGCAGAGGAGACAGACAGAGAGGGGGACACCTTCGCCCAATGAAAACTGGGGTTAAAAAGTCGAAGGCATCATAAGCGTCAAAGGCAGACTGCAGAGGCCATTCTTTCAGATGTCTGTCCCGTCCTCTTTTCAAATACAGGGCTATAGTGTTAGACTGAAATATGGCTCATTTCTATACAGTAAAGATGATTCCCTTGTATGCACTGAGCAATGGAAGACTGCCACCAAGCAACATTTCTAACACTTCTAAAGGAAATCCAAATGTGAAAAACCCTTTTAATATTCATCCATGCAATTATGGGGCTTCAAATGGATTGTTCCTATGTGCCTTAATGCTTGCCATTTATTCATTTTACGAAAACTAAGCCACCAACTCCAGAACTGCACACACCACTATGGAAATAATCACTGTTATAAAACAGCTTGCTGCCTGCAGTTTTGACTGACTGATGCGGGTTTACATGCATACAGATATAACCACATTCATATGATTTTAAAATTAACATGCCAACCCAAAAGTTACCACTGGCATGTTGCTTAGCAACCACTGCTTGTTTAGCTACTGTTCAAGGACTTTGCTGAAAGGAAAAAAATAACATTTAAATCTTATTTAATAAAAAGAATATGTCTTGTACAGTTTTGCCCGTTGTTATTGCAGCAGTGTATTACCAGAATTTTGTCCAAGCAATGAGCCGTGCAAGGTTGTGCTTTACTTTTTTTTTTTTTTCCTGAGCAGCTAAGAGCTATTATTATGACACAAAGACTTTACTTAGGTCCAATAACCAACAATATGCTCACTATTCAATTGAAGTGATCTCTTCTGTTGAATATGAAATCTAAGAACATTTTCACCCTCGCAGTGCAATTCAAAGTAACAGTAAAAAACATGTAACCACAGCTTTAAAACATTACCACAGGGAAGATACAGAGAAAACT